>NC_090882.1:1924004-1944004 GCF_036669935.1 Montipora foliosa
ATGCTAGGTCGACTTCTAGTATTAAACCTTTATTGCTATCTTCTGTGTACTTGGCTAAGTCTATCTTATCAATATGGTTTTTAGTCATCCATTTGAAACCGCCAGTTGGTAAATATTGACTCATTGCCCAACCATACAGATTGTTAGCATCTAGATACATGATATATTTTGAGGGCGCCTTTTCATCATATGTTTTCATGTATTTATTATTCGACTTTCTGTATCGGTTGGCTATGTAACTGATACCTCCACGCATGCCTTTTTCAATGAATTGAAACATATCAATATCAGTCATAAGCTCTAATTTGATATCAGTCATTTTTAGCATAGCATCCCAGGAAAGCCCAGGACTGGTAAAATAATGACATGGGTCCAGTTTATAGTATTGCAGATAGGTCTTTCGAAAGTTTTCGAATACATCAGCTAACAGAAGTAAGTCAGATTTGAGATATAAGTCATGGTACTACCCATATTTTTCAGATTAAAAGTGTTCCATACATTTTTAGCATGTTTGTATTGATCATCTGTTATATGCTCATCATTTAAGATGCTGTAAAAGTCTTCTTTTGATGGCAGTTTTTCATTGAATTTATCAAAACTGTCCATGAAGTCGTATGGATATACTCCTTTTTGTGACATTAAATCAAGTTTTTCACCTTTGAATTTTTGAGATGTATATTTTAATGATTCTTTTGGTAGGTTGCTAACTAGTTTATCAAGACTTGAGCTCATAAATTGAAAACTATCAATGAGGGTCAGATGATTACCCAACATGAAAGCCATATACTTCTCCATGTTGTTAGGTATGGCATTGATATTCATTTGGCACTTTTCACCTTTTCTATTTGTATATGTGTGTTTTTTAGCTATTTCACCAATCTCTTGCATTATAAAATGACTGTCATACCCACGCAGATTATGAAATATTACTGGAATTTTATCAGTTATTCTAAAGTTAAGATCACAATCTTGATGAGCGGATCCTCTGTACTTACCAGTTATATGACAGTGATCTCTTACTCTTACATCAGTTTTATTGTATTTTTTCTCACATATATGGCATTTATCAGCTTTTTGGAATTTTTCTTCATCATCTTTAGTCATTCTCAATGGTTTATTGAAATATTTTTTCATAACCTTCTTGCAATATTTGACTTCATCCAGCATAGCTAGCATAAATTTGTGAGTAGCTTTTTTGCCTCTATAAATTTGTACTGGTTTGCTATATTTATCATCATAACAACAAACGACCTTGTATCCATAACCACAGTCCACATGCTTTTGATATGCTTCTGTATATGATTTATCATCATTGGGTTGGCATCCATGAATTTTTTCAGTAATAGCCTCGAAATCTGCATAAATTACAAATGGCACAGGAAGTTGTTTATGGAAATTATTGAATTTTAATATGCTGTTGTCTTTTGTTGGCATTTTTATTGCTTGTGTGCCATTCACTTGGATACAGTTTTCTTTGTGATCAGTTAATACTCTTTCAGAACTGAAACACTGAAGACAATGCATACAGAAATGTTTCCTCTCTTTGTGCTTTGTTTGATTGTACATGAATTTGTTAAAATCTTTGATTAATACAGAGTGATTGTTTTTGTTTTCTGTAATTAATCATAAATTCATATGGTCTTTATACTTTTCTTTTGAAACATAAATTGGATATGGTTGTTTATCTTCATAACCGAAAACATTGATGTTTATTTCATTCTGCTTTTCTATTTTGTTGTACTGTTTGGTAGTGACTGGAAATTCAATTCCTGAATAATCCAAATTTTCAATATATTGTTTGTCGAATTTTTTGATTCTCTGTGGGTATTTGTCTTGAGGATTCAAATGTCTGATGTGGCACCACCTGAAGCATTCATTATCCTCATTTTTCATGTTGATCAATCCCTTTGCACTGTTTCTGAGTTCTGTAGGTAGTTTTATGTAAGAAGATCCTTTAATTGGTTCATATTTTACCACATTAATGTAGTGGTTGTCAACAGATTGAATAGTCCAACCAGATCCCTCTGAAATCCATACTGCAATCTTGTTTATTATGTCTTGTTTTGATAATTTTAAAGCTAGTTCAATTTGTGTATCATTAATTATTGTTTGAGCTGGACTGTTGAAATATGCGGTCTTATACACTGTTTCTCCGTCTGACATTTTTGTGAATGTTAATTTAAGAGTTTCAACGAATTTTACTCCTTTCATTGATATTAATGTGTTTTCAATATGGTTAGCAACAGCCTTCCTTGTGTTGTTTAGTTGCACTAATGGGTCTTTGTCGTTTTTGATATTTATCTCATAAGACTTTGTGAACCCTTTCAGAGCTTTATCTGTTTGCTCTATCTTAGTTCTCGGTGCTGGCACTGGTTTGTATCCATCTCTGAACTCTATTGGTGGAAGAATTATGTTTTTTTCATAATCTTGAACCATTTGATTTACACTCTTACGAGATGTTGGGATTGGTCTAATTGGTTTTACAGTCCTTGGTGTTGGTACTGGTTTGGTGTCATCTACTATGACAATTTTAGGATTTTTTTTTTCTTGCTTCAACAGCAATTTGATAAGTTCAGATTTGCTGAGCTTTTTTAGATCTTTCTTGTTCATAGTATTATTACGTGAGATATTATTTTTCATTCTATATAACTATCACTTGTAATAAATCTTTAAGCCATAAACGCACATAAACCCTCATAAAGAAAAAATATATAAACTATATTATAATGAGTAAGATTGAAATAAGTGAATGCGTTTATTCTGTTCATCCAATTTATGACTTGTTTGCTTCAGATAAAAACGGAAATATAATCAATATCGTCAAGAAGGTGCCAAGCAAAGGTACAAAAGGTAATTCTGGTTATTTATATATTACTGTGAGAAAATATGGTGGTAAACAAAAAACTATGTCATCTCATAGATTCATTTGGGAATGTTTTAACGGTATCATTCCAGAAGGAAAAGTCATTGATCACATCAATAATGACAAAAAAGATAATCGCTTATGTAATTTACAGCTTGTTACACAACAACAGAATTGTAAGAAATCAGCGAAGGATCGTGACTATACATTTGTTGCCAAAAATCATGAAAATAAAAAATGTGTTAAAGCTATCAACAAAAACACAAATGAAGTTTCATACTATAACAGTATGTATGCTGTTCAACAACATCTTCAAATAAATGCTGGTGTTGTCAAAATGGTATGTGATTCTTTCAATCGTGTAAAATCAGGTGTTTCAAAAATAGATGGTCAACACTACAAATTTGAGTATATCAAGCAAGATGACTTGCCTGATAACCACAAAAAATCTGCTGATACAAGACCAAAAGTATCAGCAGAACATAAGAAGAAAATTTAAATGAAAGCTTTTAAAAAATGGCAAAACAAGGAATACAAATGTTCAAGATGCAATAAAGTGATGAAAAATGGTAGTAAGTATGTTCACAACAAAAAATGTAAATAAATAGCCAGAAACAATCAAATATTTTTGGCTATAAAGTAGCAATTACAGTATAAACCGTAGTTATTATTATATATGTTACATAACTTGGGTTTAAATATTTTCAATATCTTTCAATGGTATCCAACTATTGAAATCATCACTGTATCCCTTCCACTTCACTAGAGCTTGTTTCTTCTTATAGTCCCTCCGAATGACTTTATCAATACGAAAAACATCCTGTATTGCTTTTAATAATTCAGGTTGATAAAAACTTCCTTGAATATCTTCACCTCTGAGATCTTTTAGTTTGTATGTTATTGGATTAGTGTATTGGATCTTATCAACTGTAAACACTTCTTCAGTCCAATTTGGTGTGTAACCCTTGTCAAACACATTCCGTTTATACTTAGATATTCGGACCTTGTCACCAACCTTAAATTTTGCTTTAGCTGATAATGGCTCCATATTACCATATAGATTAAAGTAAACGGTTCCTTCATTTATCTTTTTATCGGCTTCAGTAGGTGTCATCTTTATGCTTGAATGTTTTGTGTGTTGTTGTACTTTTTCACTAGTTTGGGTAGTATATCGAGATACATTGTATTACCTTGAACAGTGAACTGTTTCCACATTTTGGATTTAATTGTTCTATTCCACCTTTCAACCACCGAGGATTTCTCCTCATTTTCAGTGGAGTACATATGTATCCCATTTTTGTCAAGCAAGTCTTTCAAGTGTTTGTTATAGAACTCCTTTCCCTTATCAACCCATAAATATTGTGGTTTTCTGCCTTCCTTGAATATTTCACTGAATGCCTTTGTAACACTTTCACCCTTTTTATCCTTTAATGGTACAATCCAACCGTATTTACTGAAAACATCAATGACCATTAGAAGATATCGGTAACCCTTATTCCATTTGCTAGATTTTTGCATTTCAACAAGATCACTTGCCCATATTTCATCAATATGATTTGTGATTACACGCCGCCGAGTAAAATTACGTTTTATGGGTTTATGTAACTCATCTGCTAATTTTTCTTGCCCGTTTTCTTCACTCGACGGCTTTTTCCGTTTTTTGAAACTCCTAGACCTAGTTTCTGCTTTGTATTGATAACATTTCTTGCCAACCAATGCCCCCATTGTCTTTCATTATACGGTACGTTGTCTAAAGCTTGAACCATTTTTCTATCTGCTTTATTTTTGCATTTCCTATCATCCTTGCAGACGGAATAATCAACATCGTGTTGCATTGCTATTGCATCAGTTCTTCCAGTCGGTATATCGTATATTTCTAATATTTGACCAGTTTTTGGGTCATACTTCAGTTGATTTTCCAAATCATTGTAAGGTCCTGTGTAATGATGCCCAGGAAGCGTCCATCCGCTTTTTGGTTTTGGTAATTTACCAATAGCTTTGTGAATATCAAGAGCACCACCATCAAGATCTTTTCTGTTTGTTGTGTATTTTTTGTTTGGTCTTATTTTTGTCGACAATTGATTTAAAGCTTGTGATCCAACATTTTGAATTGCCGGATTAAGTTTATCCAAAGCATAATCAATGGCTTTCTTCTGTAACTTTGGATCTCGTAGCATTTCCGTTGTGTAATATCTACCCATTTCAACTGCTTTTTTGCCAAGATAAGGTACTCCTTTAGTTAAAAATAATTCTGCTGCTGTATTACCTAAATCTGACATGATCCCTCTGCCTGCCATCTCTGACAGGCTATTTAGTTTCCCTGTTTTTTAACAAATTTGGTCTTTTTAATGCCGCATTCAGCACAAGTGCAAAAGAACATTAGTCTGCCATTTTTAGTTGTTTTGTAACCTGAAGGCTCAGTACATTCAGTCACTTTCTTTTGTTTAACACAATACGATTTCATAATATATATAAGTTAGATATTTCTAAAATAATGTTCGATAAATCTCTCATTTTTCATTGTATCATTTATGTCGAACACTTGTAATAAATCATAATACGAATTACCCTTATTCATTTCATTTAAGAAGAAGAGACAGAAGTACCCACATGTTGTTGTGTACATATTTTGTATCTGATTATTTTGATGCAACAAAGTCAAATTTTTCTTTTTGGCATGATTGACCATTTCTTGAAATGGAGGCATACCAAAACTATCAAAATAATTGATTACTTTATCTTTCACATAAGTGGCTACCCAGTGAGATCCTGACATATAAGCTGGTTCAAGATTGTAGATGAATAACGCCTGTTTATGGTTATGTGGAACATTTTCATTCCTTGACAATACTTCATTGATTGGTATATTCAAATATTTACACTATTTTATTAGATCATGGTTACTCAAAGGGGTGTTTTTATAAATTTTGGTTTTACAATATTGCCCCCAAAATGGGTACGCCATTGAATGGACTGTTTTTTCCCAATAGTAGTCCCTTTCCTGATTTTTTTTTTTGGTAGTTCTTTTTTTTTTACCTGAGCCGTGAATATCATTCCACGAGCCGTAGAAAGGAGGGGGTATTTTTGGTAACCCAATTCTAGGTGCTCCATTACCTCTTCTAGGCCAGGTAGGTGGTATACCAACCTGTGGAGCTAATTTTCCAGTCATCTTTTTTATGGCTTCAATAGCTAGTGGAATACCGATGCTAGTTAACAGAGTTCCTAAAAATCCACCTGATTGTGTTTTGGTTGGTTTTATACGAACACCTGAACCCGATTGAAGGGCATTTAATATATCCTGTTTTTGTTTCGTCGATAAAAGATGTTTATATTCTATCAGCTTTTTAATTTTGTCTTGTGGCACGAGAAAACCACCAGTCTGTACTCCTTTCCCAGAGATTGCTTTAACCAATTGAGAAGCACCTTCGCTCGCTAGTCCTCCCAAAGCACTTAGTCCAAGCGTTTTTGCAATTGTTGGTGCGAATGATCTTCCAAGTGTTAATACGGTACTCAAAAGACTTCCACCGACTTGTTTCCTGATATTCGTTTTGGCTAATTTGATGTGCATTCCTTTGTTCAATTTGCGATTTTTTTGTAATCTTTCTTTTACCATTGCTGGAACATAAAGAGTGTCGTTTCCATTAAGAGAATCATTTGTTAGTCTTAGAACAATTGTTTCCCTTTTATAGTAAGCATTACTCAGATTCATTTTTTGATTATCTGAAAGTCTTACGTTGATTTCATGAAGTTCAGTCATATAATATATGTTATATAATTCCAGTTACAAAACATATACAAATAAATAGGAGTTATTGACTTGATTTCATATTACTATTTCAGTTGTGGGCTTATACTATAACCAGTTCATTTCCGATTTTGTCAATGACAACTGTTTCTTCATATAAAACGATAGCATGTACGTTGAAAGGACTGTCGTCAGCACTATTAGCATTGAGTTTATACCTAAAAATCAACTGTTTGGGATCTCTTGTTACTTTCTCTGCCTGATATGATAGATCGAAATAGATTAGTGAGTATAGACTATTATAATTAGCTAGATTCAACTGCGTTCCGGTGTTGTAATCATTTTTTCTCATTGCATAAGACATTAAATCGTTGAATATTCTTACTTTACTTTCACTGTCATACTCTGTTTCTGGGTAAAAAATGCCATTCCCGTATTCCAATCTGCATGTTGTCAAATAACTACCATTCCCTCGATCGGCATTTATATTAAATGTATCAAATTCATATGGATTTGTCGCCGAATTCCTTGTTTTAGCTCGTTGTAGGTATACAAAAATTGCTTTAACATTGTCAATACTAGAAGAAATCTGGAAGAATCCACTACCATGCCTCGGACTAGACATTTGATACATTTCTCTGAGATACGTCCATTTATCCTGTTTTAAAAAATAACCAATGAACTTATCATACAGACTGTCCTTTGGAGTCAGTTTTGGAACCCATAGTAGAAATCTGTCAATGAAAACCCTTCCATCATCAACTGCATCAAGTTTTTGAAGTAGTTCTCTATCATCCGGTAGCTTTAAAGTAAATTCAAGCTGCATTGGTACCAACATCTTACCCTCCAACTCTTCAAAAAAACTGTAACGATTGAGAGGTATGATTCTATTGACATCAGAATTCCCGGTTGTTAAAAGTCGTCTAGCCTCAAATCCTGTATTCTGATTAGCATTAGCTATAAGATGATTTGTATCTAAATACCAAAGACTATTCTTGGCTACACTTCTTGAGTAATCATCAGAATATTCCAGTAAATTCTTAACAAAAACGACCTTGTGTAAATTATCAGTATCGTACACAATTTTACCAGCGCTTTTTATCATCATATGAGAAATCAATGAATGAGATCCATTAATAACTGTTATACGATCTGCACCATAGGCTGTACCATCAGCCAATTTTTGTACCTGGAACTGGACCTCGAAATAAGCATTGTACCAATCGTAAAAAACTCGATCGATCATTGATTGTAAATGTATATCCATTTTTCTCCTGATGTTGACCATTGGCTGGGGCTCTAATTACATCATCAAGTTGGAAACGCACTAACTCATTTCTTTGTAAAAATTCACTTGTTCTAAAAGCCATTTATACTATTATATTATATAATTTTGCTATCATGTTATTTATTTGAAGACTCTACGCCTTCTTCCAGATCCTGATATCAATTCATTGAGGATCATATCAGTACTTTCATCTTGCTGTTTAATGGGTGAGGATGGAACAATTGCCCTTTGTCTTATAGCTCCTTTTCTCAAATTTGCCAATTTTTTCGTTATTAGGTCTCCTGACTTCTCTGATACAGCCTTACCCAGACGCTCACCTGCATGGGAAACCCCTGATTCTAATGCCTTCTTTGCTATTGGCTTAGCAAGTTTCTTGAAAACAGATGATGCCACACTCTTTAACGGTTTAAAAATATTATCAACGATAAGTCCAGACCCTTTGTGTTGAAAAACAAATCTACCAAGTTTTGGATGATAAAACCTCTTGAATTCATACGGTTTCATTTATACCTTTATGTTATATTATTATATGCTTTTTAGAATAAGTGAGAAAGACGTATCCGCTCCATTCAGATCCAGTAATCTTCTTTTTCCATCTGTTACCCACATTCTGATTGATGAAATTGTAATTTTATTAATTGGATTAAATGTGACTCGTCGCGGTTCGAGGGTGAAGGAGTAACTTGGAGTTAGTACACTGGTTGAGAATGAATAAATTATGTCTGTGTCTTTACCGTCTGCAAGCGATTTGTTCATTAAATCACAATGAATATTGAGTATGTCTGTGTCTTGACCGAGATTTGGCAATCTTGGTCCAATATGCGTTCCACTTGCTAATATCTTTTTGTCAAAACCTATTAGGTCATTAAAATTACTTGCTCTTAAATCAAGTTGGTAATTTTCAGCTAATGTAACCGTGACCCTAAATGTTGTATTGTCGAAGTCAAGAGTGATTGGAAACGTATCACCAGTTTTCGTTACATTTTTTATGTATGTGTTGAAATCTGTATAATTCCATACACCGGCTGGAAGTGTAATGTTTTTAAAAGTTAAAACATTATCTGAGCTATATTTAATTAATTGATTTTTGTATCCAGCATTGACATTGAACCAAGTGAATGACATGTTGATGACTCTGTTAAGACCAATAACATATTGCTTATTATTGTCTAGAATTATAGGTCTGGTAAAATTTGTTGTAAAATCTTCAGGTTTATTATTCCCTTGATTTTTTACACTATAAGATGATAAAACTATCTCTCGTTGCATTATATAACGAAGTTACATTAAATTTTGAAATATTGTTTGTATAATTTACCATATTGTGATCTATTGATTGTCGACATTTTTAATAATGTGTCCAATATAGAAACACCCATATTTCGCATGTCAATGCTGGTATTACCTGCTGATATCTCACCAAGAATTAAATCTAATTTTTTTAATAAGTTCTTTCGGTTTGTTGAAAAATATAACATTACCACCTTTTTGTTTTTTCATACCAGAACCTTTCATTGTTTTGATTTTATTTTCATAATGCTTTATGTATTCATTTAAAGTAGCTCTTGCGTTGTCTATTCTTTTGTTTAGCACTTGCCTTTCTGCATCTGAAATTTCTCCTGATTTATATTGTTTTGTGATTTGAGATTTGTAGCCTTTTAATTGATTTCTTTTTATTTTAGCTTCATTGACAATCTTATTGAGATATTTTTTGTTTTTTCGTTGAGTCATTTCTTGTTGATTTATTACCTTTTCAACAGAATCATAATTTTGAAGACCAAGATCACCTAATATCTCATTATCCATATCTTCATCATCTAATCCATAATCTATCTCCTCGTCTTCATCATATTCTGGTGGTAATTCTGGTTCTTCAGGAAAGTACTTAGGATCAACATGAATCTCTTTTTTTCCTTCCAGAAGATCTTGTAAAGATTCTTCATATGTTGGCGGTTTTGGCACCAGTTGTTTTTCTTGCTGTGGCAAAACAGGTTGTTCAAATAATTCACCAAGATTCATATCTGGAACTTCATCCTCTATATCAATGCCGTAATCAGGAACTTCTCCTTTCTTCAGTGGTCGTGTTTTCCTTGGCAACCTTAAAACCTGATTACTATCAATAACATCATCTAATTTACTTGTAATTGGTTGGAATACTTTTGAAAATCCCTGTTGACTGGTCTGCTGACCAATATTATGTTTTGTAATTGCATTATGGACATAATTGATCTTATCCCCTAATTCAGATTTACTCTTTGCGAGTTCTTTCCACCTAAGCAAACTCATCTTTGTTATATTATTACGTTACATAAAATGGAAATTCATATATAAAAATAACGTTTTACACGGTGTTGAACACCGTGTCAAACACCGTGTTATACACCATGTTATTGAAATAATATACCCATATAATATAAATGAAAATACCAAATTATGATACTGACGATAAAGTAACATCCAATTTTAAACAATTATATGATTTTATGCCTGATCGATGCTTCCGCATGCTCATTTGCGGACCTTCTGGTTCGGGAAAAACAAATACACTTATGCATATGATTTACAATTTATTGTACTTTGATAAAATATACCTTTATGCAAAAAACTTAGAGCAGTCAAAGTATCAGAATCTCATGGATAAGTTCAAACCAATAAGTGATGAAGCTGGTTATGATGTTATTGAAGCAAGCAATGATAAAATCATTCCTGTAAACGATCGTGATAGTGAAAATCAGAAATTGGTAATATTTGACGATTTTGTATGTGATAGAAACCAAAAGCCATTAGTTGACTATTTTATTCAGGGAAGACATAAAAATTGCAGTGTTATTTATCTCAGTCAATCATATTATAAAACTCCAAAAGATGTCAGATTAAACTGCTCACATTTTATGAATTTCCAAGCAACAACGAAAAATCGCTTATTTGCAGAGAAAACAATGTATCAAAACAATTATACGAAAAAGCAACTGGTGACCCTTACAGCTTCATATATATCGATAAGCCACGGAAATTTACAACAATGAACTTCAATGGAACAATATAACCCATATATATATGAGTTACTCAAATGGCAAATTACCTGAAGATACATTGTCACATGACAAAATTATTGAAATAGTAAAAGGATTGCCTGGCGTTGGTTTTAAACTAACAGATGACGGTGATTACGATATTCAAAATAAAAAAACTGAGGAATGTAGCTTCACCGCAAACGAATGACGATGCAACCACTAAGAGTTATGTTGATAATAAGGCATTACTAGTTGACGGTAGTAATAAGATGTTTAGGAGCACTCGATATGAATTCGAGAAGAATAGAAAATGTTGCACCCGGTAGACATAATACAGCTGATGCATTAACACATTTACAACTAGAAGCATTTTATCTTGATTTGAATACTAACACTGGTGATATTGAAGCACAAAATCCTATCGACATGAAAGATCAAAGAATCAAGGGGTTAGACGAACCAGTACATCATAAAGATGCTGCAACAAAATTTACATCGATAATTTTATGACTCAAAAGGCTGATAAAACAGAGTTGTCTCAAAAAGCCGATAAAACAGCGTTAAATGATTATTTAAAAAGAGATGGGACAGTTTCCGTAACTAGTGATTTTGACTTTGGTGACAATAAAATTACAAAGGTTGGTAACGGTTCACAATCGACTGATGTAGTAAATAAAGGATACATTGATACTGCATTAGCCGCCAAACCAAATGTCAATCAGGTTGTGTTACGAAATGGTACTCAAGAAATGAGTGGAAATTTCAATTTGTCTTGGAATAAAATAACAAATTGCGGACAACCAACTGGTACTAGAGATGTGACTAACAAAGCTTATGTCGATTTCGAGGTTGGAAAAAACCAGATATAAATCAAGTCATTTTACGAGACGGCAGTAATACAATGACTTCTAATCTAGACATGAACAATCAACGAATAATAAATCTCGGAAACGCCACACATAATCAAGATGCCATAACTTTGAAGCAAGTAAATGATGCTTTTTCAACTATAAGTACCGAAAATAATAAATATACAGACCAAAAAATAGCGGAGAGTTATATAAGCACACACGAAAATCGAAAGAACGTTTTGGCATACGCTATGGATGATGGACAATTCACTGAAGATTTCGGAATACAGGATGTTAATTTAATCACCTATAATGACTCACCTCATAAAACCAACAAAAAAGCATTCTCTTTGAAGGTTCAAAAAACAAATGACGGATCTAGTCTGTTTAAAGGAAGGTTTGATTTTAATTTATTCAAGATGATACGTGATAATTTTAGTGATAATTACACTGTTTGTATTGAAGTGTATTTCGAAAAAGATCTTAGACATGATTCAGAATTTAATTCTTTTAATATAACATTTGAAAAACTGAATATAAATATTGATAAATCACACACAATAAAAGTCAATACTGATTATAAATATTATCGAAGTATATTGAATCTTTCTCCAGACGGCACATCTCCATCGATTCAAAGAAGGTTATATGTTAATGTTCAGAGTAGTTTTGACAACCTTAGTCCTAGTCTGTTACCTTTATATGTACTGATTTATGGTATTAAGGATGAAGCAAAAAACGATCTAGATATGAGTATATTTGATTACGAAAAAGGTTATGAAGTCTCCAACAATAATCTTCAAATTCACATACCCATTAATATGAACAACAACGGAATTAGGGGTCTGCCGAGATCACCGATAGATGACAACGGTCCTTTAACCAAAACATACATGAGACTAATTTCTTTACCATGTTTTCTTGTAGGTACAACCGAAATCGGAACTAATAATTGTCATTTTTCATATGAAATGCAATTAGATGGTACAAGCACTAATACCAGATTGTCGTCTATTATTGGAGGAAGAAACATTAAAATTTTGCAAGTTGTGATCTGGACGAACAAACGTTTGAATGGTGTTTACAAATTAATCATAAACAGAAACTTTTATTCAGGTACTGCTTCAAATATTATGTTTACAACATTAGTTACACTTTCTACGGTATCAACAGAATATATATTGAAACCACTACTAACGAAAGAAAAAGGTTTTTTTACACCATATATTGCAGACCCTATAATTTCTAAAAAATATCTAATCGAAATATATATGGCATTGTATGTTAAAGATGAACACGGAGACTTTGTTCTAGACGACAATGGTAATAAAATCGAATATACTGTCGAATATACCAATATTGATGTAGTTACGACTGACACAGTCGATTTTTCTGTGAATTCTGATGGTCATGCAGAAACCGGCAAAAATCTCATCGTAAAGCCTGCTACGGCAGATAACCATGTTGTTGTCAAATCACAGGTCGTTAGCATTGTTAGAGATTCATTTCTCGATCTTTGGGTATCTGAATATCTTCGAATGTATGCAAATTGCGTATATCAGATAGACAGATCAGATGGTCAAAATGTGAAGATTGATTCAAGCAGAAAGGAAGAAACTATATATGACAAAAGCAATGAGGAAAGTGATGCCACTCAAACAGATTCATCTAAAAGACCTACCTTATGCACAAAAGCTGAAAAACATAATGGTCGATATTTCCTGAAATTTAGTGGTACACAGAAAATGATATCTCAGGTTAATCTGAATAATGACGCAGTCAATGTTTTCGTTGTCTATAAATTAGATTCAAGAGGTCCGTCACAAAATTTTTGGAATAATGCTCTTTTTGGACACGATAATGGGGAGTTTGACAAATTCATAGCTTATTCTGGTTCAAATCTAGTGGTATCTGAAGCTGATTCTGCAAATAATTGTGTTTATCTTGGTCCTGCTGCTTCTCTTCAGAGTTTCTCGAAACTAGATGATTATAGCGAGAATGATTTGGGTGAACTTAACAAATGGCACTGTTTATCAGTACATTGGGATAACAAATCTTTGCCTAAAACTGAAAAAAGTAAGATTTACTGGAACAAAATACATATTGGTGATTTTACTGGTGGCAACCGTACAGGAAACAGTACAACTGTTTTTGGTGGTCTGAATCCCACAACAGATATAGCTCCTCTTAGAGGAAATATAGCCTTTTTCTGTGTATATTTGGATTTTATCCTAGATGAAAAAACGATATTAGACCATCATACCCTTCTGATGCAAAGGTACAATATAACGTAATATATATATGTATATCAATTTATTGCTTGAATATGTGACATACAATTTTGAAAAAACAAAGGAAAAACATCTAAACATTGACGATAAAATATTAAAATCAGCACTTATTTATAGATACCTGCATTTTTATCATCTCGAAAGAGATGTATCTATAAATAAGATTCTTGAACTCAATAATGGTGAAATGGGTCTTCTTGGACCAGGTAGTGGCTGTCTAACATGGTTACTTGAAAAGATCTTCGGTTGGATTAATATATTAAATTCACATAGTGTATTACATGATGCTTCCGGGAGGTTTTATGACCACCATAAGCTCGGTAGAGGTTACACTTATGCTATTTCAGAAAAATACACAACTAAACTGATTAAAAGATCACCTTTTTGTGGTCAAGTCAGTGGTATACTATATTGTCTATGCAGACGATTAACAATCTAAACTATAATTATGACTGACAAACGAAAAAAAATATTTGACTGGAATCATATTTCAGATTCACTGACTGAAGATCAGTTTGATGAACTAAAGAGCTATTATAAAACATATCACAGAAAACAATGGTGCTTCAAGCAAGCTTTAAAAAGATACAAAAAATTCAAACTAATTGGGAATTCTGTTTCTATTCTGACAGGCACAGGAGGCATTATTGCTGCTGTAGTAACCTATGGTATAGCTTTAGTCGGTATATCAACAGCTGCTATACTGATCAAAAGTTACATGGGTTATCAATCATTAGACATAAAAATTCAAAATTGTACATATGCATACCAATCATATGGACATCTTCTAATAAATTTAAAAGACATGATGAGAAGTGGCGATTTTCAACCATCAATTTACAATGAAATGAAAAATATAGACGATTTTGTCACTGATGTACGTCCTAATGTAGACAAATTTCTTCTAAAATACAACGACAAATTCATTCCTTGACAATTGCATTGATTTCATCAGATGCTAATGTAAGGATTTCTCTCCAATACAGTTCATACTTTTCAAGAGTTTTTTTAGACTTTGTTGTCTTGACCTTTTCAAAAGGAAGATCAAGTATTTTGAATATTTTTTTTAAAAGAAAGTTGATGTTAATCATACGCTTTCTATCATCAACGTTGACATGCCTGATAACCTTTCCAATTTCTTCAAAAATCTTCATTATTTTGTTTTTGTGTTTGACTGTAATCTGGAAATTATTTTTCACAGCTATATTGTTTATTATGTTTTCTATATGATATTTTCTTACATACACTGATTTACGTCGAAATTTATGTTTATTCTGATGAAATTCGATAAATTCTATAAGTGGTTTATAGCCATTAACTGTCCCACATTTTTTACAAGCTAGCATATTGTTATCATTCACTATATCAGGTTGACTGCAGCATTGCTCAATTTCTTTCGTATGTTTACCTATTTCTTTATTACAATAAGGACAAATGATTTCTTCCATGTGTACAAGTTCTTCATGTATTTCTTTACAACTCATTATACTATTATATGAGATATTAATTTTATACAACAAAAATATATAGATTTCCAAAAATACTAGATCATAAATACGAAATCAATAATTGGTAGCCGAAAATACGAGATCAAAAATATGAAACCATAATATGGAAAAACATATAGATTACCAAAAATACGAGATCAAAAGTTGGAAGCCATTATATGGAAAGTAGTATAGAGTTGGGTTTGGTAACAGATCAAAAAATGATCTGGTACCCCCAACTCCTATACTACTTACTGACCATTTATTATATGGCTTGTGTTTGTAGCCGATATAACGCGCGCTCTGATTGGCTAATTGTGACTGAATTGTAGGGCATTATTCTCCCGTAATGCCCACGGGCCGATTACCGGCTTGCAAAAACAAAGCAAAAGGTAATTAAAAAAACATATTTTCCAACAGCGTATAACTTATTTACAGACAACTGAAACATTTTATAAAAGCGAAAGTTGAACGAAAATATTTAAGAAAAATAACAGTAAAATATGTTTTCCAGGCAAAATTTGGTCATTTTAGCGTTGATTACGAATGTTTGGATGCAAAACTAAAATTTTCTGCAATTTATCTGCTTTCTTGGACATAAATTCGACCGAAAACTGATGAGGCACGAATATTTTTAGATTTTTAGGAATAATCGGATTAGCGATCAATGTGTAATGTGATAATGCGATAAAACTGTCAACTTTGCGACCCGTTGCTAACGGCAACGGAAGCGATCGCATTACGAATAATTAACCTCTGTTTGCCAAAAACCACCCAAATAACGGGCGGGTCTAAAACACAGGTCACATTCCACAGGTCACTCATTGCAGGTCATTGTTTTACCTTTTTAAAAATGACCCAAAACCCTCAATTTGGCTAACCCTAGGCCTAAAAACCCCAATTAGGCCTAGGGTTAGCCAAATTTAGGGTTTTGGGTCACTTTTAAAAAGGTAAAACAATGACTTGCAATGAGTGACCTGTGGAATGTGACCTGTGTTTTAGACCCGCCGCCAAATAACCGATTTTTTGACGGAAAATTCATCCCAGAGAATAAAACTATTCACTGGACATGTAACAAAGGTAAATATGTTCGAGCGAAAGCGAAAACAAGCGAATATTTTGAGGGAAAACACAATTATGTGAGATCAAAGGAAAATCTGTTTAAGACACGCAATTGAATCGCTCCGGAAGTAATTTTACCTTTTCAGCGATTTTAACGCTTGAAATTCCATGCAATCCACCTGGTCTAGTCTTTGAATTCACTATTATCGCTACCCTACGAATCTTCAGTGTTCTACGTAACAGCACACTTGGTAAAAGACGGCTCGACGGGAGACAGATTGTTGTCGAAGTCCATTACTCGTCGCTTTTAAGCTTGTTCAGTATCCAATTGACTTGCCATTATTGAGCTTCATAAGGGTATATTTTGTTCAAAGATCCACTAAAACGCCATTCGCGTTACATGACTTTCGACGCCATTGCCGGTTAAGTTAATCGTTCTACTGTGTCCACCAGAGAAATCTACGCATTTCCCACTACCCTCTCGATCCTAAGAAAATACACGCAGAAGGCTCTATGCACAAAGACACCACTTAGTAGGGGAATGACAGGCAAGACCTCTACCGACACGGAAAATAAAACGGAGAAATCTATCCATTTTCCGACTGGGATTGCCATAGGCAACCCAGTAATTAATATTCTGGCGGTAAAATACGTCATTTACCATAAAATGCGTTAATTACAGTGCGCGAAATTTGCATGAAGTTCTTCCGAAGGCCCTAGGCTGCTATAGAGACCCAACAATTTTCTCAGTTAAAATTATGGGATGACATGACGTTCGAATACATGGGAGATTGAGAAAGCGATTGATTTCATGTTAATTAGCTCAGCAAAGTCTCTCAAGCAGCTATTCAAAATTAATACTCAAGCGTTGAATAAAATTTATGACACGATATTTTTGGTGTTCACGGTTTTCGGATTTTCTTTCAGCTCTAGGATATACGAATCAATCAAGACATTCAAGGGACAAATAACGCCGATAGCATCTTTTGGTTAATGAATCCACGATCATGCAAATACAAACAAACTTTCAGCACAAGTTGAAATATCAAAGATTTGGGCATCCAGTTGGCAGGACCACAAACACATCCTCACGCTTGATGAAATTCCTGAACAGGTTTCAATTCTAAAATCTCCGAATATCCAGAATTTGCTGTGTATTGTACTGTGCAAACCTCTAAATACTCGCTCGAATTCACAGCCTTCCACCGCCATTTTTGTTTTCGTAGCACTCCTTGCGGTCAAAACCGGTTTTGTGGCAACTGGGATGCACTATCACCGTTCAACCAGTGAAATTGAGTGTTAGATTGTTTTTACTCGGAAAGAACTGGCACTGACTATGAAAACCAATCAGCGACCGTGTTCATAATCACAAATCATGGAAGTAAGATTCTTAACCGCCGTGACCAGAGGTCGCTCCTCGCGAAAGAAAAATAGAACCTCTGGCACCCTGGGTTAACTCGTGTTTAGATGAGACTATGGAAACACGGAAAACGTCCTCTGTTGCTTCAATGGTTTTAATTAAAGAAAAAAAAAAACAATGACCCCATCAAACCTCTCAACAAGGGGCCGATTTTGAATGTTGGCTTGCTTTTGACACTTTCTGACACTGAAATACCATTTCCCGGAGTGATTTTGGTCGTTCCTAGAATATATAATTTATTCCTGCCAAACGGCCAGTGGAAACTTGCCCTGTGTGCTTTTCTCTAGAGCCTGTGAATTGTAACTGACTTGTTGAAGTCTTGAGAAATTCGCATTGTCTTAGCAAGAATTGCAAAGTTTGTGACACTACTGAACTAAGGCAATCATCGGCGTGTTTTTCTTCCTTCCAAACAATTTACACGTTTATTTAAGACCACTTGTGTTTAACCGTATTAATAACTTTTATCAGTAGAAATGAAACAAACTCATTGGGTTGCCGTTTCCTAAAATCACTGCAATTTGTCTGATAAAAAGTTTGAAAATTTTCACGCAAAATAGAAGCGGCTATAAAAAGCAGTACATTTAGGTTAAGAGGCTATGCTTATTTTGCAGAAAAATGCTAAATGGTGCAAAGCCAACTTTGTAAGTATCTACCTTGTAAACGATTGTACATGTCAGCGTCACTTTATCTCGATCTCGGTGAGGTATCAGTGAAGACTTGGAGCAAACAAACAAGCGTTTCCAAAGGTGTTTCTTGCTTTGAACATAAAAGCTAAATGTCAGCACCTTTTGAACTTTAATTAGACATAACCAAAGTAGTTTTGTTCTTAACACCGGCATGAAAAACATCAGCGACGGCTGCGACGGTAGAACGAACGATAAGTTTGTCAACTTATCAGCGTTTTCGAGTAAAAACTGTTTCAAACTCGGTGCTGGTGGAAGAAATGACCGTACAGGTCAACCTCCAAGAAGACGGGCTTAACCTGAAGAGCGCCACGTATGCTTACTTTGGGGACACCCAACGAAGACCTCGTTGAAAAATCTGTTCGCAAGGAGTGTTTCCTAGAAATTTCTAACATTTTCCTCCTCGCCTTTTCGAGATTTGCCGAAAACAAAAACGTTACTGAAACCTCACATACAGATTCACAACTAGGGAAGGGGATCCCACACATGTTCCAAAAGGTTATTTTTGACTCTCTGATAGGTCATTTGTAAAACATTTTTGGGGAAGCAGCTAGCTCCTTGGAAAGCTTGAGTTCATTTTCATCTATCAATATCTGACAGGAAAACTTTATTAACCCGGAACATTTTCCGTAACATTTGCGGGCACTTCAAAGCATTTCGCTGATAAGAAAATCAGTATTTGTCAATTACAATGAACTTATAACTGTCCCTAGGAAAATATGCTTTGAACTTGTCCGTTGTATTCCCCTAAGGCTTAAACGGCAAATCGTTCAACCTCCAAAAATTACATAGCCAAATTCAGCCTTCAAAGGATCAAAATTAAATTTAAGTTTTTCATTGCGGACAAGTCTTGACAAAGTGGAAAGAGCGGCGAGGGAAGATGTTTTTGTAAAAGATCCATCAAGGTTACACGTTGGTTCTTTAGATGAAGAATTCGATATACACTTACCCTGAGCCGCGATAAAGAACGAATGTGACCTCGAGAAATGTCTCCTTGCAGACTGATTATAACCTTATGCGATCAATGCTCTTGCAAAATCCATCATCTGCCTACTATGATGATTTTTTCAGTGATTTGATGCGACATAACTTTAATTAAAATAAGCATGAGATATACTTTTCGTTCGGCAGGAGACCTCAACGGTCGTCTAAATGCATTAAACTCACCCGGAAAGAGAGGTCAAACCTGGCAGTTTCTTGCTATGAAGATCTGAATTTTCCAGTCCTGAAAACAGAAAAGTGGGGACAAATAATATTTTTAATGATGTAAATATATCGGGAAACAAATCAATACAT
>NC_090882.1:1949004-1951504 GCF_036669935.1 Montipora foliosa
GGAACTCCATATATGATCACCAATGACATATCTGTTCGCCCGGCAAAGGGACAGGTTCTTATCCAAGGCTCCGAGATACTCGCCTACAATCCCGAGTCAAATGCCAGCTCCCAGGCTCACGCCGTCCGTCGCACCCAGTCTTATGTGTTACGCTCTTCAGCCCCTACCACAGTTATCCTTCCGGGGGAATATCTTGAGCTGGACATACCTCCCAACTTAGATCCTGACTGCACTTTAGCCATAGAAGCCCGTACCGATGCACCATCCAATAACTGCTCCAAAGTTTCACAGCTCTGGCCTCAGCCCCACATCGTAGAAGCAGTGTCTAATAGAGTTCATATACTCAACAACACTACTGAACCAAGGACAGTGCGACGCCACGAACACCTCTGCCAAGCTCGCCACACCACAACCGTGGTTCCCTCATCTCCCCCTGACGGGTCGCACCCATCACCTCCCCATCCTAGCGGAAGAAACTCACCGCAGTCTGAATTCTTCTCGGATGCCGTCACAGTTGACCCCGACAACATCCTACCTGACACCATCCGCAGCCAGTTCCGCCAAGTGCTCCAGACCCACGATGAAGTCTTCAATCCTACCATTGTCGGATACAACGGCAAAGCTGGTCCTGTCCAGCTTCTGTCAACATGGGACCTGTGCAACCTTCTCAACGCAAAGGCCGCGTTCCCCAATATTCCCGTGTCAAGCTGGTCGAGTTACAGCAACAATTTGATGAGTTGGAGCAATGTCAGGTCTCCCGACGTCCGGAGGACATTGGAGTCACCGTTGAGTACCTCAACCCGTCATTCCTTATCAAAAAACCTTCGGGTGGATTTCGTCTTGTTACAGCCTTCACGGACGTTGGTCGTTTCAGCAAACCACAACCCTCGCTGATGCCTGATGTCGACTCTACTCTCCGCACCATCGCCCCTTGGAAGTACATCATCAAGTCTGACCTCACCCGTGCCTTTTACCAGATACCACTATCAAAGGCCTCCATGAAATATGGCGGTGTGGCCACTCCGTTTCGCGGCATCAGAGTGTATACCAGGTCAGCCATGGGAATGCCTGGTTCCGAGACCGCATTAGAGGAATTAATGTGTCGCGTTCTTGGTGACTTCCTCCAAGAGGGATGCGCTGCAAAACTTGCCGACGATCTTTATTGTGGCGGTGACACCCCACAAGAGCTCCTCACTAACTGGTCTCGTATACTTGACGCTCTTACCAAGTGTAATCTACGACTGTCTGCACGTAAGACTGTCATATACCCCAAAACAACCACTATCTTGGGTTGGATCTGGTCACAAGGCTCCTTATCTGCAAGCCCCCACCGCATCACAGCACTCGCAACCTGCCGCCCTCCAGAGTCTGTCAAAGGTTTACGTTCCTTCATCGGCGCCTACAAAGTCCTTAGCAGTGTCCTCCCTCAGTGCTCTCAACTTGTGGAACCACTCGAGTCAGCCTTGGCCAATCTGCAATCTCACGACCAAATTAAGTGGGACGAATGCCTTCGCCACAGATTCACCGCTGCACAAGATGCCCTTAACTCACACAAGTCTATCGTCCTCCCTCGTGCCTCCGACCAGCTTTGGATTGTGACTGATGGCTCAGTAACCAAACGCGGGCTCGGAGCCACCTTGTACGTTACCCGCCAAGACCGCCTCCACCTTGCCGGCTTCTATAGCTCTAAACTACGTAAGCATCAGGTCACATGGTTACCATGTGAGGTCGAAGCCTTGTCTATCGCCGCTGCTGTAAAGCACTTTAGCCCCTTGATCGTTCAATCCAAGCACCATGCTTGCGTCTTGACTGACAGCCAGCCCTGTGTTCAGGCCTTGAACAAACTTTGCCGAGGTGAATTTTCCGCCAGTCCATGGGTTACCTCCTTCTTGACCACAGTCAGTAGATACCAAGTTAGCCTCCAACATCTTGCCGGCACCGCCAATTTACCCTCCGACTTTGCCAGTCGCAATGCTCCAGACTGTAACGAACCCCAGTGTCAAATTTGCTCTTTCGTTCATGAAACAGAAACTTCAGTCGTCCGTGGTAACTCCACTCAAGAGGTGCTGGAGAACACCAAGCGTCTACCCTTCACTGGCAGACCCGCATGGTTCAGTATTCAAAATGAGTGCCCCGATCTACGGCGTGTCTATGCTCACTTGAAACAGGGCACCCGCCCTTCCAAGAAACTGACCAACATCAGAGACGTAAAGCGCTATCTTAACGTCACTTCCATTTCCAAGGACAGCCTACTCGTCGTCCAGCGTCAACAACCACTCTCCCGCCCTCTTGAGTTGATCGTGGTACCTCGTTCCGTACTTGACGGCCTACTTACTGCTATTCACATCAAGCTTGACCACCCTTCCAAGAACCAACTCCAAATGGTGATGCAGCGTCACTTTTTCGCCCTGGATATGAGTGCTGCTATCACTCGAGTATCAGACTCTTGCCACACTTGTGCCTCACTCAAGAAGTTCCCTCCCTCCCTTGCCAGCCAATC
>NC_090882.1:1956504-1969004 GCF_036669935.1 Montipora foliosa
ATGTCTTGCTTGCTTGACTCTCCTAGGATTTTCGAACATCTGAAAAATGGTATAATTGCCCATTTTTAACTGCGGATTTTTACCCTAAAAATGTCACCTAGAATTTTCGGGAGCCTTTTTTCTGGCTGAAATTTTCGAAAAGGTAAGCTTTGATCCCTATAATTTTCGGATCACTAGACGTTCAGCTAGGAAATCCGAACAGATGAAAAATTTTTAGGGAATAAAAATATGCCTATATCTACCGTTTAAATATTAAAATACGTTTAACAATACTATGTTTAAAGCGGTTTTGAACTATATTCTCGTTGGGTGCCCCTGATTGAAGAAATGCTAGAATTTTACTGAGCTGAGTAATAGTCAACTGTGTTATTGAAAATAGGATAAAATTTAAAGATTTATAACTTCTATCATTTTCGCCAAAGTTTGTTTGAGAACCACTTTTTGTCCCCTAAAGTTTTCGACTAAGGCCGGAAAAAAGACGAGTAAGTAATGTAGAGCTGTTTATCAAAGCCATCATGATTGCTGTAACTTTCGGATATCAACTGAAAAAGCCACCTAGAAATTCTATAGACCTGAAGTTCCCCTGGAACATGCGAACAGATAAATATTTGTAGGGCAGCTAGAAACTCACAACTGAACGAGCTTTTAAAGGATTGTGGAAACCATTTTAGGTAATTCTGGCAAATTTTAAGACATCCGGTTGTTTGGTGGTCTTTGGTGCCCCTGAGTACATCACGAAGGAATTAAAAAATCGAAAAACAACTGACAATATCAGCAGCAAATGTGAAATAAATAGGTAACACGGAAAAAATATATGTTGATTGAAATACTCCATTCATTCAGTAAGCTAAACATCTCTATTTGACGATCCAGTGTTAGCAGAATGAAGGACGTTTGCATTTTTTCCCGAGAATGCCCGTGTCAGTCATAACAGAAAACCTCATCATCTCTTCAATTAATAGACTAGTTACTTATGACTATAACGGCAAAAGTGATTTGTTGAAGACCGGAACCTCCAACATTATCCACACACACTAAAAAACATGGAACACTTTTAGGCTTCGTAAAAAGTTGAAACCGGCAGATGCCAACTTCAAGCCTCCAGGAAATCTCCGAATCTACCCCTGAAATAATGACACCGAAGATAAGCTAAGATAAACAAAAGTTGTTTGAAGGAGGGAGTCGTGCCCAAGAGTAACTGAAGGCTTTGGATTTGAATGTGGTTCGGTGCCGCGTTCAAATTCCCCTCTGACCTTAGGCTTTGCTTTGGAGATTCTGAATTAAACTTGACAAAGGGCTTTGTAAACTTCAAAATGGTATCTTCCTGCCATTTGGAATTAGCCTTCGATCTTTACTTCTTTGTAAGAAGACAATTAAGAAATATCCCCTTTCCAATTATTCGAATGACAGTAAAATCACCTTTTTTTCCGTTTTCACAATGTTGACACTGTTGTATGAACAGACTTCGGCTAATCATCAGCATTTATCGTATCAAGTAGAATGTAGTAAAGAGAACGTGTCCTTTAATCTTACTGCAATTAATATGGCCGATAATTCAGTTTGTGATAATAAAACACCGGTGATTAATATTTAAGTGGCACACCACATGCCACGGTTAGCAGAAAAACAAAATGAAATCACAAAATTTGCTCGAAAGCATCACTGGAGCAGTTCCAAGAGCACTGTGTCCAAGGTTTATGACTCGGCTTTACATCTGGGTAGAGTTTGTCGGTCCTTTATTGCATCGTGAGAATTTTTGAAAAACCAACATTTGCTTTGATAAGCCTTGTTCCCAATTAGAAGAGCACTCAGTGCTCAGCTGTACAATTTCTTGAGGCTCCAACAAAAAGATGATTGTTTTGATTTGATATGATTTAAAGTGTCTCCAATTAGAAGACCACTTGTTCTCGCCTATACACCGAAGTTCTTCGGACTCAAACAAAATGATCATTGTTTAGTTGAACTTTAAGTTCCTTCTTAAAAACTTACAAGAACAAAGTCTAGCTCCCACGACGTCTTTCACTGGAAGGCCGCTCCGCAGTCACGCGGCTCGATAATCTTGTCTAAGAACTGAGTCCTTGTGGGCTTCAACCTTTCACTCCTTGACGACAGAGCTGAGGGAGTCTTTTTGTGCTGTTTAACTTCCTGAACTTCTTTAACAGAACGGATACGCTATTTGAAACTTAAAGTGTGACATTCTTTCATACTTGGGCGACCCACAGAGGTTGCAAAAATGTGAGGAGACAAGCCGCTTTATTTCTATCAATTCTTTTCAACACCTCTACGACCTAAAGGCTCTTTGAGAAAACGGCCAACTGGAAAACATGGACTGGACTCTGGACTGGACTTTGGACTGGACTCTGGACTGGACCCTGGACTGGACTTTATTAAACGAAGTTAATCTTTAACCAATAATATAACGATTAACCGTTTCTATTTGATTATTAACCAGCGAGAATGAGAATGAGAATGGATGTCTTTTTCAAAGGGATCATAAACGAAAAATCTAACAATGCTGCCCAGTAACTTTCAATCAAGTCAAGCTACTATTACGTGAACACTGTCACGTGATGACTTCAAACTTCGCAGCGTTAAAGCAATCGTAGCAAAGCGTATAAGTGGCGGGGTTTGTAACGTTAATTTACCGCTGTAAACAACTGAAGTGCTTAGTTTGCAGTTCTATCTGGTTCAATTGTAGAAATAGTGCGCAAAGCGATCGCGCTTAACATATCGAATATATTGAATTGGACTACATTCCTTAGGGTGCGTTCGATTGACCGTATTCCGGAATAGGATACGTGGAATAGAAGTTAAAAATCCTTCGTTTTGATGGAGATTCATATCAAAATTGTCAAACACCTGCTAAAATGCTATTTCAAACATATCTTTCTTATCCTTGTTGCTTCAAAACGCCAAACATGCCGTTTTAAATCATCACTGGGTATTCTTATTCCGGAATAGGGTCAATCGAACGCACCCTTATATTCTTTAGACAGCGCACCCATGAGATATATCGTCGTCACAGTGTTCACGTAATAGTAGCTTGACTTGATTGAAAGTTACTGGGCAGCATTGTTAGATTTTTCGTTTATGTTCCCTTTGAAAAAGACATCCATTCTCATTCTCATTCTCGCTGGTTAATAGTTAAATAGAAACAGTTAATCGTTATATTATTGGTTAAATATTAACTTCGTTTAATAAAGTCCAGTCCAGGGCCCAGTCCAAAGTCCAGTCCAAAGTCCAGTCCAGAGTCCAGTCCATGTTTTCCAGTTGGCCTGACAAAACCAAGCACAGAACACGACCCGGGAACACGACCACAGAAATTTGCACGTACGTTTTTTAATTTGTGCTCGGAATCTGTGACGGAGTGTTTGTTTTGTTTGCGAACTCCACCTGCACAAATTAAACAGGAGATAAATTGTTCCTAAATTCGTTGTTTTCCATCAACCGGATTAGCAGAGCATTAATGGCATTCCATGTCGACAGATACAAAATGATCTGTGCGAAAGCAAATATTCAGACACCTACGAGATCCCTCAGTTAAAATGTTGATCGATAGGGTTTCTTTTCGTCAGTGGAATTCAACAATTAGACAGTCTTCAAGTGGCGAGAAGTATTAAAGTGCGTCTGTCAACTCTGGGATTAAGGCCGGGACACACTAGGCGACAAGTCGCTTCGACGCGTCGCGGGGACAAGTCGCCGCAACAAATCGCCTTGTGTGACACGGTTAATTTCATGAAAATCATAGTCGCTGCGGCAGAATTTTGTCGCCGCGATCAGTCGCACGAATTCAAACCAGTTTGAATTCGTGCAACTTATCGCAGCGACAAAATTAGCGAAAGCAGCGTTGTGGCATCGTGTGTACACTTCCGGCAACAAGTCGCTGCGACAAAATATAAATGAACCAATGACAGAGCGTTATATGGTCAGCCATATTGAATTAGAAAACTAGTTCACATTCCCCCTCATACAAGATCACTGCGTGTGCTTCCGGACAGGCGTCGTGTCGCAGCGACTTGTTTTGCAAGTAGTACACATGGAGCAACAAGTCGCAGAGACGTGTCGCTGCGACTTGTCGCCTAGTGTGTAAGACGAGTCTGAGACCGTAAAATCGTAAAATATTGAAGAAAATAGGCGTCGGCGACATTAAAAAAAATACTTTCAAACTTAAAGGTACACCGTCTTCAAAGTCAGGTGAAGTTTTCGTCATCAACACCATCATCATCATCATCACTTCGTCGGTATCATTTTCCTTACTTCATGGCTCATTATTTGTCGGTGTTGCCTTTGTTGTTAAGATTTTAAGAGAAACCATATCAATAAATATGGGCCTCTGAATTTATGGTGTCCCCGATCTGAATTGGAAAACAATTTTGCTTTGGCTCAGAACCTCCTAAATCAAGAATTTCAAGCCTATCATTAATGAAGAATTTAAGGCTTTCAGAGAGTTAAACCTGTTTCTTTGATTACTTAGTATTGAGGCTCTCCCTGCTGGGTCCAAAGGGTTCCCTTGTTCGCGAAATTGTTTTCAAACTTGTTCTCAGACTTTTGATCCCTTGTTCCCTAAGATATTTGTCTTCCTTCCCCTGTTCCCAAAACCCCGAGGAGGGCATCAGTATTCTAGTTATATGACGCAACTATGACGTCAGTACACACCTATAATCGGAGCCGAAATATTGGAAATTTCCACTATCTTGTAATTAACCGTAACTTGCTATCTACAATGATATCACTTCTTGGCCTTGCTTCCTTCATTCAGTGGTTCCTAATCTCATTGTTTATATCTCGGTATCGACAGATAGACACCCACTCCGTTAAGGTGTTCCGATGGCTGGGTCAGTAATCAAAAGGTGGATTGCTCTATCGACTAGGTATAATTAAAATCACATGCACGAAAATCGTTCGAGATAGCGAAGGGACATTTCTCAGATAACCTTCTCTAACGTTCTCGAAATAGCACTTATTTTCAAGTAAAGAAATTCTTTGTTATTACAATGCAACATATTCAAAACACTAATTTCCGCGTTTTACCTCATGCGCAATCAGCCCCTTTTACCTCCCTTATGGGACTTAAAATGATGAAAGCCATTCTATTTAGCCCCGTAGTGGGGCCCGTAGTGGGGCACTCCAAAAAGCACTTGTCGACGATTTGGTACCCAGTTTTAGTGTGATTCAGTCATTTTTTTTTTTTTTGAAAAAAAGAAAGAAACAAAACCTTTTACAAAATTAAACAAAGATTTTAGAACACGCTGAACTTTAGGACATCTTTTAACAAATCTCTAGAATTGGATAGTTTAGCCCCGACCTTAAAATAAGAAGTAATTCAAATTAAAAAGAATGTCAAAGACGCATGCTGATTGAGACGAAAGATAATTGTTTACCGTAATATGGCTACTGAGAACAAGCACCTTGCATGAAAAGATACCCGCCTGGTTGATATCAGATTAAATGTGCAAGCTTTCATGCAGATAATCAAAGAAAATTAAAACATGGTGGAACAAAACAACAACTTATTTACTATATATGCTCTCATTCGTACTGGAAATACCAATGACATTCATTACCTTGGATGTGATCGTCGACTGCACGCTATTCCATACAAGCTATTCAAGAAGGCCAGTGAGATCGAAAAAAATATAAATAGCTTTCTTCACAATACGAATATCAGTCTTGATGCTTAAGACGGTCTTAGTAGACTTCTCAGACAAGCCATGATCGGGCGAACGAGAACCGATCCTTTCAAAGTTGGAAAAGATATTAAAATCATGTCGACTTAAATTTCCGACGAAAACCCTAAAATCAGATGCAAATTAATTATTTTGTTTTCTCTTTCCTCAGCTTCGCTGCCCAAGTGTAAGCATGCGGTCTTTCCTGCGTGGCAAAACAGTATGTCTGCATCGACCACAAGGAAACCTCTGCCTAGGATTTGCATGCTGCTCATAGGCAGAAAATTGAGTCTGAGTGAATAAGATAATTGTTTTTCTTAAATCATCGTCAACTATCATTTATCAACTGAACTAGAAGCAGTAATTAATTAACAAAACCAAGAAAGGATTTTCATTCACCATTCCGCGAATTTGGTTGTTGCTAAATCAACATCTCAATTTCCAATAAATTCTGACCTTTTTTCAGCAAACAGGTGTTCTAAGATGTCCTAGTTCATACATATATAATAAATATATTCTTTGAAAACTTCACACTTCAACAAGAGTTGAATTATCCGAATATTCCGACCAAATATTTTTGAAAAGAATAGTTTTATGACAGGCAATGCGGGGAGAAGAAAGATGAATTGACAAGATTTTGCGCAGAAAGACATTTTTAAGGGTTGAATTCAATGTTGTGCAATCAACTTATTTCTTAAGCACGGAATCTCCTTTTTCTGTCTTTTTAAAAATTGACTGATGCGCGTGGTACGTTCAAGAAGTTGAGGATCACAAACAGTAAAAAAAGTCATTATCTTTTTCATTTTGAGGGTACGTGGTAAGTATTAATGCTCATAACATATCTTACACAAAGTAAATGCCTCCGGAAAATGAGGAAATCGAATTTTTCGTTTATATTGTAGCGTCAGCACAAATTGTCCAGACCCAAGATAAGAATGCTACATTGACATACGCAGAGTCTGCTTTATCCAGAAACTCAGGGAATATAAATTGCTTCCAGTTGTTTTGAATTTGTTTCTACGCCATGCTTTGTAAAACCCAATTGTTTGCATCTTTCTATAATTTAGATCTCACTTCTGGCGTGGAGTGTAGTTGATCTTGGCCGGGATAGAAAGGGCGATAGAGGGGGCGTATTTTGGCAAGAAAATTCAGAATTTAATATCAGCAGAGATTGGCATGTTCTCATTGAAACAGTTCAGAGCTTTGACATATCAAAGCATTTCATCCGGCTGGTCCTTCCCACAAGAGAGAAACGTTGAGTGTTCTGGCTTTAATTGCTGACTCGTCGAGTAAAAAGTCATCCAAAAGTCTTTCTGATCAGGCTGGTCAAATTTGCACATTTATCAAGTGAACGCCGAGGTACTTGATTCACATTAATAAGCGGATATTCTGCAGTTTACCCTCAAATATTGTATTCTCGTGTCATTGCCAGTTGCAAAGGATAGAAATTTTAAAGGGGTTATGTCAAAACAATGCGTAGTTTTGCCACTTACTCGCCCTACTCGCTCCTTCTTCAACCTGCTTCTTGTCGATTAAAGCTAACTTAGTGACAAATGGTAATGACAAAAAAATGTATGTTGAGCATACTTATTTGAAGTTATAAACAACAGATATCATGAAACTGTTAGCCTGGACTGTTTTCAAAACCCCAATCGCTGCCTTCGGCTTTGGCATTTGCTGCTTAATTCAAACTTCCTTCAATGCCGTTTTTAAGTAGTTATTCGGGTACGCTTCACTCGATTTGCTTGCTATTTACCACAGAGTTCACTGAATTTGGCAAAATTTCGTCAGGACACAACACCCTCAAATCGTGGATTGTTCGTTATTTTACAACAAAGATGATTAACCTTAAAAAAATTACGAATTCAGTTTTAACTTCAGCGAAACTTCATTCAAAGTACAACTTTAAGTGAACATTATATCGAAACATCGGGCAATTCTGTTAATTGTAAGAAAGCAAAGGATGAATAACTTATAATTGAACGTTTATTTAAAACAAAAATAATTACCGTTTAAAATCACGGATCTATGAGGCATTTCGAAATTTCTAGAATTTTTGGACTCCGAAATTTCACTAGTTTTCCATTTGAAAAAGGCTTCTGAAAGTTTAGACTTAAAACAAAATAATTATGCAAGGCTGGTTGTACGGCTGTGAGGATATATATATTTTTTGTTTGACCAATATTTCGTCAGGCACGGCCTGACTTCTTCTTCAGTAACTATTAATAAGTCAGGCCGTGCCGCTGACGAAATATTAAATTCGTCAAACAAAAAGAAAAAAAACCTCACAGCCGTACAACCAGCATTGAATAATTATTTTGTTTTTATAATTAGTCTAAATATTATTTGCCGGTTAGATCTCCCAAGATCCGGCACTTTTACTTTGTTCAGCTGGCCCTTGCATAAAATACTGTCTTCAAGTATGCTGAAACTTTAAACTATTTGTGACATCAATTATCAAGAGGCTGCGAGTAGCCTTTACTAGCGCCGATTTTTATTTCAAGGGTCAGGGATTGACAGCATGCCGATTGCGTTTCTATTCAGAAACCGCCTTAAAATATCAGAACTCAAAATCTTCTCTTTCTACAAAACGACGAACGCTACCGAATTTGGAACTTAAATTTTACGCATGAAACTAAAACATCGACCGATTTTAGCACATTTGTCAACTGTTTTCATCTCATCGAAAAATAAGTTGAGGGGGGGTTAATATAGAGGGGGGGGGGTTGTTTGAGAGGGGGGCTTAATAGAGGATTAACGGTAAATTAGTCTTCAAAAGAAAATTGTTCATAATACGAAGAAAGAGAAAGAATTGAAATCAAAAGTGAAATTTGTCCTATGTTAACCCAGCTGAGAAAAATAGCAAACGTGAACGCTCTGATTGGTTCTTTCTCGGTCGGGATTTTGCAGTACGGACCATTTCCGTGGAAACCGTGTATTTTTGTTTTGGAGCAAAGCCGGCAAATTCATAATTTGCAACCAAAACAGCGAAAAAAAAACTGTGAATATTGTCATTCTTCACAGTGAAACTACCAGAAGAAGCTAAAAAGATTGAAAGATAAAAATATTGAAAAGCTAAAAAGATAAAAAGCTTAAAAGATTGACTGCACCGGAAGTGCATTTTACTATCAGAAACAGAGTGCAATCATGTATAAAAAAAGATTGAAAAGCTAAAAAGATAAAAAGCTTAAAAGATTGATTGCACCGGAAGTGCATTTTACTATCAGAAACAGAGTGCCATCATGTATAAACAACTTACAAACCGAGCTTGCTCGGGCCGCACTGGGGTTGAGACGCGGACGCCAACCGGAAGTTAGCTGTTTTCCCTTTCAACTTGTCCTCACACAACTACATTTATATCGCTAAGTATCTTTTCTCCATTAGAGATGGTTAGGATAAAAAACTAGGAGCCATCACTGTCCTGGCACGCAAACATTTCTCTCCCGGTTGCCGTCCGCACCTCAAAAACGCGCCTACGGCCCTGGCGCTCGGTTAGTAAGCGATTAGTTTAACGTCCAATAACCACATTTCCTTAGATGCCTTCTCGATTTTTGTATATTTTATGTACATGTACTCTCCATCAACCAAAAAAAAGGTTAACGTACTTAACTGTTGATTGAAGAATTATTGCCCCCGAAGCAAAGTCAAGACGCGGCGGAAACCACTGTTCATCTGCGGGAACGTTTCAGTCATTCACAACAGCAACCACAAACGAAAAACGTCGCCGTTAAAGATGAACGAAACAATTTTGCGATTATCCCACATTGGCCACGTTTTACTTACTGGGCCGGCAGAGTAACCTCCACCGTTCCTTTTTACGAACGTCCTTAATGAAAATACACAGGAAGAATACACCATAAATATGGTAATTAATTTAACGATGTTGTTTTCCAGGGTGCAAAAAAGAAATGTGCGAAAATGTATGTATACGATACATAAAACCTATTGTTTCGCGGCGTTTGAGTCTTCACAAGGTAAAGTTCATACACCCTGCTATACAAAGTGCAACAATTCTTTAACGGGACAATAAACGCTGTATTGGTTTGTGCACATCAATAACTGAAGAATTTTAATAATTGTACGTCGAAAATGAATCCAAGAAACCGCAATCAAATCCCAGCAGGAAACTACGATTTTGTTGTTTTCCCCGCAGAAAGAATTACCTGTGTTCAGTTTTAGCAACAACAAAAATCATTATTTTATATTTGCCAAATGCTGTTTTTTTTTTTTTTTCTATTTAGTAGTTTCAGTTTCCCACGTATACCGGCGTCTGTTGAGGATACAAATTAAAGTCGTGCAAGGACAAATACATTTTTATTTCGTTAAGTTTTTATTTCAGCAGCAAGAATTATAAATTACAGAGGCACTTTTTTTTATCGAAAATGCTGCCAAGTTATACTGCGAAACTAAATAATTGATACAAGTTAATTCAGATTATTTCATGCCACAAAAGGCTACAAAGAAACTGTGGAATAGATGTGACACCGAAGATAACAAAAAACATTTTCTTCAAGTATTTATGTGATTAATGTAATTCGAACTGAAGCGAAGACTGAAAATTATATACTCACATTCTCGTTATGTACTTCCTTATCTACGTTGTCACTGTTGATTGCCAACACGATTCTCGAGCTAAGTTCTTCTCGTATCCTAAATGATGCATGGAGGACGTATAGACACATCGAGTCTGAACTTATATGCTTGATATGCTAGCACCTGTTTTTAGACACCCTTTAATCTCCCTTGAGATTTGCTAAAGAGCTAGCTGTTCCGTGATTGGACCATTGTTCATTTAATGTCGTAAATTTATGAATATGCGGGATCTTTATTCAAACCTGCCAAAAAATTCAGGATTGTCATCCTAGCTGGTCATTAAGAAGGCTTTCTCTCCTAGAAATTGACAGAAAAATTAACAACTTACCTCATTTTAAGGATCCGTTTACCTTAAAATATCAGTTTACAATTGAAACAGGCATCATATCACAAACGACATTGTAGAAAAACTTGAGGGTTAACATTAATTTAACATACACAAAAAAAAATATAAGCAAACAAGAGTGCTTTGTAAGCTGCTGGCTCGCTCTCTGGTAAATATGCCAAATGACCGGAAGGCGGCTGTGTCAAATGTCCTTTGTACATCAAACGTAACAAATGAAAGTCCAAATGTAAGTTTGCTTTTATATCCTGTATTTTCAAACATACAATTTTCAGTCACAAAATCTTTCCAAAATCGTGCGGATCCATTTCTTCTGAAAAGCTGATATTTTAATGTGCTTTTAACAGAAAAAAAAAAGCGAACTGCTGTGTCATGCCTTGAAATTTCCTACAGTTGAATTGATACAGAGCGGATTTTCGACCCCAATTAGAAATACACCCATGTAGTTTCCTGACCGTCTGTAAACGTACGAACAATATATTTGCTTGAGTTAGCGTCAAAAATAGTTCCATGCAAATGATTTAGTCATTGTTATGAAAGGACATAAGAGAAATATTGCTACTATTTGCTATAAGGTCTTTTAGTAGTCATTCAGTTTAGATTTAAAAGGATCGCTTTAACTGAAAATATCTGTAAAAGGAAGTTGAAATTTTCCAATTTTTCATTTTAAAGACCACCCTGTACTAAATTGTTCATTCTAAAATGAATTGAAGCGAGAAATACAAATATTTGTACGCTGGAGGAAATCGGATACGGCGCATTTTGTTGGAAGATCTCTTCTAATGCCGCTTGTCTACATTTAATCCAGTGTTGAGTATCTTTGTCTGGTACTCAGTTCCTGACAATTGACGCAAATTCGCAAACTGAGTTTCACAGATGGTGTCACCGCAACCATTTTGTTCTAAAATAAAGGAGTAAGGCAATCCCTCAAGGACAATTTTCCCTAAAGAAAAAAAACGTCCGAATTCAGACCGCGAGTGCGAAAGCTGGGTGATATAGATAATTAAGCGAATTGGGTCCCCACAGAGAACAAATTACGAAAGCTAAGAGGACAAAAACTGAACAAAACAAAGAGCAAACCGGCGAAGACATGAAATCATTTCATCCAGAAAATCGGGCAGTGCTGCAAGTACATCTAAATCTGACACACAAATCACTTTTTCGTTTTGCATTTCAAGTGCAGGCCGCAGCTAATTTTCAGTGGAGCTGAAAATGAACTTCGGGAACGCGATAAACACAATATTCTTAACTGGTAGTTTCTAGAAGTTGTTTTTCGATTTTGCCTGAAGAGAATCCTTGACATTTTTAAACACACGAACTCTTTAAAAAAAGCCATCGTGCTCGAGAAATATCAACAGGATATCACTATTTCTTGTGTCATCGTGCTCAAGAAATATTTTATAAGTGGAAGGTCCATGGTACCTGATAGATCAGATAGCATCGCCTACTAATATAACTGAGCTTTCAAGCTAGGTGTGAGCTTATCATCGCGTGAGTTCTCTGGGTACGTTTCAAAGGCGAATGGGGGTTCTGCCGGCTGGTGGACCTGTCCTTGGTGCGACTTCTGCTAAGCGATGCTGCTTCGAAATGTATTTGTCAAAACGATCCAAACTTACGACCCCACCAACAGCCCAGTTGACATGTATATCTAGAATAAGCTTAAAACCAATTAAGCATAGACCTCTTTCATAATGGCAACCTAATAAAATATTCTTATGTTTTAATGCTTTCTAGGCAAATTTCAAAAGAATATTTGTTTCCAAATGAGGGCAGGAGGTCTAATTAACATAAATACAATAGAATGTAAAGGTGGTCGTCATTTATTAAAGACTCTGTCGAACGGCATGCTTTGCGCACCTCGGCTCGGGTTTCGGTCCACGAAACCTCTGTTGACCGTC
>NC_090882.1:1976504-1981134 GCF_036669935.1 Montipora foliosa
GAGATCGGGCGCGCGACCCGTTGTTCCCGTAGTCACATGCGCAAAACCATTTCACCTGTCCCCGGTTGCCACAGCGTTCTCAGAGATCCTGGGGACGACGTTGTTGGAGTCGGAAAAATTTCGTCCATTTCGATGAGGCCAAATCTCATCTTCATGTGGAGAAACCTTCATGTAGCGAAAGCAGGGATTTGTCTCGATCTTATCTTACAAAGTGGTCAGTCCTTCAGATGGAAACAGACAGCCCCTGGCGAATGGAGTAATGTGTTATGTGGCTTTGTGTGGACCGTCAAACAAATCCAAAATGACATCTGTTACCGTGTTTTCAAATCGAAAAATTTACAAGGAGAAAGAGTTTTAGAAGAAATTCAGTTTAGTCTAAACAGTAACAAAGACGAAGGATCAGCATATTACGATTCTATATTACGAGATTATTTTCAATTGGAGTTGGATTTGGAACCACTGTACAAGCAATGGAAGGCAAAGGACCCTTACTTTTCACAAGTTTCGGAAAAAATCCGAGGCCTTAGAGTTTTAAGACAAAACCCGGTTGAAACTTTGTTTGCGTTCATTTGCTCGTCAAACAATAATATCCAAAGAATAAGTGGTATGGTTGAAACCCTTTCTCAGACCTACGGAAGGAGGCTTGGAGAATTAGAAGGAGTCGTCTATTACTCTTTCCCGGATATTAAAGATTTGAAAGGCCAGAAGGTTGAGCAGAAATTGCGTGGTATGGGTTTTGGATACAGAGCAAAATATATTCATCAATGTGCAAGTTACATTCTTGAGCACTTCGATAACAACTGGCTGGAGAAATTGAGAATGGTTTCCTATGAGGAGGCACATTCAGGTATTGCATTCCATTGAGAAGTATTGTTCTTATTTGCTGTTATATGTTGTTTTCCATTGTTGATCACACGTTGATTACACGGTAACAAATGCTTTAATCTGATTGGTTCTTTGCACAGGGGCCAGAATTTCCTATTTCTGCCCATAGGCACAGTAATGCACCAAGAACCATGCAGGATTTGTTACTGTGTACTCCTCTGAAAAAAAAAGTTTTTTGCCAATTAGGGTTGGTCTTTTAGTAAAAAGCTGCAACCAACATTTCAGCCATGCCCAGTTCACTTAAACAAGGTATTGTACCTTTTTTATGCCGTAAAATAGGAGTTTGGAAAGATCGAAACAATTCCATTAAATGCAGTCAAACCAAACTTGCCATTTTTGTATTTTTAGAACAGCCGCCTCCTTTATGGACAAAATTTGCTTATCGGTAACCAAAGTGAAACAGGAAGCCATTCTGTTTTTCTGTTTGCTCATAGGTGAATAATGCTTGTCATTGCCATTGCAATGTGCAGGAAGCACTATTCACTGGTGTGGTATGATGTATATATGTTAACTTTATTTTGACACAGTAAATTGATCAGTTACAAAACCTACAACCTAAATACATCATATCCTAACTAAATCTAATATTCTAAAAATAATAAAAACGAGATGCTTCCTTGAAGCATACACTGGGTTGCCTGTGGTACGTGTTACAGAAAATCAGAAGGCACTGAATTGTGTGGTATTGAACTACAGCAAATTCCGGTCTCTGAAGAATAACAAATAAAAGAGAAGCGAGAAACATTGGCTTCTGGGCTGACATGTTGATAATTTTCGAGTTCCCTCACAACTTCTTTTCATCACAAGTTTAAGCGTGCCCTCTGAGCATCTGACAGCTTTGTAATACCAAAGGTCACTGAAGTTAAGCCCTGTTCAGCGGGGTTAGTGTTTGGATGGGAGACCAAAACAATATACCCCTCATAACACAGAAGCATCGGGCCAAAAATACTATGAACGCTAACAAATGCGAACTCAGCAAGGTACATATTTTGTTAGCTTGCCTTATGCAAAACAAGAACATCATTCTAAAAGCTTATTCTACGCAAAAAGTAGGTTCCGGAGGTAATTTTGAGAGTGGAAATCAAGGTTACGCGGCAGATGGCAAATACAAACTCATGATTTAATTCAGTTAACACACCAGAAGATGCTAACCTCATTTTGACAAGAAAATACTTTACTATTGCCACAAAAAACTATCCAGTTAAGCTCGCATATCATAAAACATGATGAATTCATAAAGGCCACCTTTTCCAGCGAACAATTTTTTGAAACAAACAACATATTTGCTATTAGAGGCAAAAACCCCTTCTATTTCATTATGTGGGTGAAGAGAAGAAACTCAGTCGTGTCAAATATGCGCAATATTGCAACAAACTAAATTTCAGGATCAAACCGTTTCCATGAAGAACCCTTTCCTTGAATAATGAAGCACAAAATACATGACAAGCTTTCTTTCAAATAATTCTTGGCTGTTACATTTCCAATTATTTTTTTACCTGAAGACTGTGCAGAGTTGATCACAGATCCACGTAAGGTGTTCAATTCGTTCAATCGTTCTCTGTCTTCGTTGAACCCATAATTACCAGAGAATTTTCCATTTGGTTTCAGTGTTCTACATAGCAGCACAATTGGTTAAAAATTATTTTAGAAATACAGCTCACTTTGATTTCGGCTCGACGGGCGATAGACGATTGTTGTCGAAGTCCATTACTCGTGGCTTTTGAGATTCCAGGTGTTGGTTTTCACCGCCTGCCTAGTTTATCCCACTGACTTTCCATTATTGAGCTTCATAAGGGTATATTTTATTCAAAGATCCAATAAAACGCCATCGCGTTACATGACTTTCGACGCCATTGCAGGCTAAGTTAATGATTCTCCTGTGTCCACCAGAGAAATCTACGCATTTCCACTACCCTCTCGATCCTAAGAAAATACGCGCAGAGGGCTCTATGCACAAAGAAACCACTTACCAGGGGAGTGACAGGCAAGACTTTTACCGACACGGAAAATAAAAAGAATTATAATAATCTACCCATTTTTCGACTGGGATTGCCATACAGCAACCCAGTAACAAACAAAAACCTTAAAACTGTTTTACATCAATGCTGTGTGTGACTATAAGAACAGTATGAGTTCAGCTGTCAACAAAAATCATTCAGTGATTTTACCTGCAGCAGCTCAGAAGTTAAGCCATTCCAAAGCACCGCACAGCTATAGCTAAAACTGTTTTTCAAAAAATTGGTGCATGGCATTGGAACAGCAAGCTTGTGCACAGATTCCCTCAGTGAATAATTTGTAATGTCAGAGCGATTGGTGAAGACATTGCTTAAATACTCAGGTGTAAGACCATTAAGGATTAAAGACCATAATGGCTTTCTGTATATGCCGCTGCATACTCAACTTTCTCCACCCAAGTTTACCAAATAAGCCTTCAATATGAGCATAACTCAAAGTGGTTAAAATTTGAGCTGCACGGTTTTGGAGCTTCTATAATTTATTAGCAAGCATTGCATTGAAGTTCCCTCACACAACACTACAATAATGCCCAACAATGGTCAAAGTATGGCATTAAAAAGGAGCAGGTGAGTATCAGCAGGGACAAAAGAGTGGACACGCTTAAGTACTACAGTAAGATAAAATGACAAAAAAATTAAAAAGGACTTTTCTACAGACAAAAGCCAGAAAAGGAAACTTTTGGCCCACTCAGGAACTATCGGCTTGATTTGTTTTACAGCACTTGCCAATTGCCAGGTGTTGGAGCCAAAGTTGCTGATTGTGTATGCCTAATGTCGCTTGATAAACATGAAGCCGTTTCCTGTGGATACACATGTCTGGCAAATAACAACAAAGCATTACATGACAAGCCAATTGAAATCTAAGTCACATCAAACATTGTACAAGCCAATAGGTCAGCAGCGGCGCACCGAGAGCTGGGATGCTTTATGAATTGAGCTGTTACTGCAAGCAAACTTGTTTTCGTTGGAGTCTAGATCTTGAATAATTCATCGATCACCTGCATTTTCCTAATCTTTAGTGTCAACTCCCGACTCCACTGAGGTTTTTTCTTGGTATCACGACTGTGAAACACATTTTCTGATGCTATTGGCGTGTTAGTTATCTTGATCCACAACCAAGGATATAATGTTAAGTTAGGTCATTGTTTGGAAGCTGAAACAGTTCTCTGTATCATATATTGAGTACAAAGCAAACAGTTGAAAGGGCTATGACTTTGCACTTGTGTCAGTAAGGGTATTGCTACTCCCTGTGGCTAGGATGCCAGTCTCTATTGCAGGGGTACCCCCCAGCAGTATGTGGGTTGTTGGTAACCTGTTTTGTACAACTGAGGGGTTGTGAAGAGACGTCAGTTGTCGAGTCTCAGTTTCATGTTGAAAGGAAAAACCATGGTTACTAAGGAAGCAGGTGTGGGTGCAGTGGTGAGAGTACTTGCCTTCCACCAATGGGGCTCATTTGCAATCCCCAGACTTTAGCCATAATATTGGTGGATTGAGTTGTTGGTTCTCTACTCTGCTCAGATAGGTTTTTTGTTTCCAGGTACTCTGATTTTTTCCCCCCTCTCCCCAAAAAACAACCTATGATGGTTGGTGTGTTGATTTGATTAACGGTACAGATTCCTGTGACAGTGTCCCTCAATTAGTGTCTCCGGGCCCCTACCCTTGCCCGCTCCCGCCCGAGCATTCTTATTCTTTATTGAGCTAGGCCTTGAACCATGGACTTTGGGGCTGGG
>NC_090882.1:1985634-1990634 GCF_036669935.1 Montipora foliosa
AAAGACATTTTTAAGGGTTGAATCCAATTGTGTTGTGTAATCAACTTATTTCTTGAAGCACGGGAGCTCTTTTTCTGTTTTTGTTCTGTCTTTTTGTTTTCAAACTGACTGATGTGCGTGGTACGTTCGACAGTTGTGAGGAGTCACCAAACAGTAAAAAAATGTCATTATCTTTTTTCATTTTAGGGGGGTACGTGGTAAGTATTAATGCTCTTAACATATCTTACACAAAGAAAATGCCTCCGGAAAAATGAGGAAATCGGCGAATTTTTTCGTTTGTATTGTAGCGTCAGCACAATTGTGGCCAGACCCAAGATAAGACATGCTACATTGACGATACGCAGAGTCTGCTTTTATTTATTCAGAAACTCAGGGAATATAAATGGTGCTTTTTTCCAGTTGTTTTTGGAAATTTGTTTCTCTACTCCATGCTTTGTAAACACCCAATTGTTTTCCATCTTTCTATAATTTAGATCTCACTTCTGGGCGTGGAGTGTAGTTTGATCTGTATGGCCGGGATAGAAAGGGCGATAGAGGGGGCGTATTTTGGCAAGAAAATTGCAGAATTTAATATCTCAGAGATTGGCATGTTCTCATTGAAACAGTTTTCAGAGCTTTGACCAGTATCAAAGCTTTCATCCTGCTGGTCCTTCCCACAAGAGAGAAACGTTGAGTGTTCTGGCGTTTAAAAATTGCTGACCCATGGGCAACGCGTCGAGTAAAAAGTCATCCAAAAGTCTTTCTGATCAGGCCTGATCAAATTTGCACATTTATCAAGTGGAACGCCGAGGTACTTGAATTCACATTAATAAGCGGAATATTCTGCAGTTTTACCCTCAAATGATTGTATTCTCGTGTCATTGCCAGTTGCCAAGGATAGAAATTTTAAAGGGGTTATGTGCAAAACGAATGCGTAGTTTTTGCCACTTACTCGCCCTTACAGCTCCTTCTTCAACCTGCTTTCTTGTCCGGATTAAAGCTAACCTTATTGACAAATGTACTGACACAAAAACTGTATGTTGAGCATACTTATTTTGAAGTTATAAACAACAGATAGCATGAAACTGTTAGCCTGGACTGTTTTCAAAACCCCAATCGCTGCCTCGCTCTGGCTTTGGCATTTGCTGTTTAAATTCAAACTTCCTTCAATGCACGTTTTTTAAGTATTTATTCGGGTACGCTTTCACATCGATTTGTCCCCCCCCCCCCCCCCCTTGCTATTTACCACAGAGTTTCAACTGAATTTGGCAAAATTTCGTCAGGACACAACACCCTCAAATCGGGATTGGTTCGTTATTTTACACAACAAAGATGATTAACCTTAAAAAAATTACGAATTCAGTTTTTAACTTCAGCGAAACTTCATTCAAAGTACAACTTTAAGTGAACCATTATATCGAAACAAATCGGGCAATTTCTGTTAATTGTAAAGAAAGCAAAGGATGAATATAACTTATAATTGAACGTTTTATAGTTAAAACAAAAATAATTACCGTTTTAAAATCACGGATCTATAAGGCATTTCGAATTTCTAGAATTTTTTTGGAACTTCCGAAATTTCACTAGTTTTCCAGTTTGAAAAAGGCTTCTGGAAAGTTTAGAACTTAAACAAAATAATTATGCAAGTGCTGGTTGTATCGGCTGTGAGGATATATATATGTGTTTTTGTTTGAAGACCAATATTTCGTCCAGGCACGGCCTGAACTTCTTCTTCAGCTAACTATTAATAAGTCAGGCCGTGCCGCTGACGAAATATTAAATTCGTCAAACAAAAAGAAAAAAACCTCACAGCCGTACAACCAGCATTGAATAATTATTTGTTTTTATAATTAGTCTAAATATTATTTGCCGGTTAGATCTCCCAAGATCCGGCACTTTTACTTTGTTCAGCTGGCCCTTGCATAAAATACTGTCTTCAAGTATGCTGAAACTTTAAACTATTTGTGACATCAATTATCAAGAGGCTGCGAGTAGCCTTTACTAGCGCCGATTTTTATTTCAAGGGTCAGGGATTGACAGCATGCCGATTGCGTTTCTATTCAGAAAACCGCCTTAAAATATCAGAACTCAAAATCTTCTCTTTCTACAAAACGACGAACGCTACCGAATTTGGAACTTAAATTTTACGCATGAAACTAAAACATCGACCGATTTTTAGCACATTTGTCAACTGTTTTCATCTCATCGAAAAATAAGTTGAGGGGGGTTAATAGAGAGGGGGGGGGGGGTTGTGTGAGTGGGGGTCTTAATAGAGGATTAACGGTAAATTAGTCTTCACGAGAAAATTGTTCATAATACGAAGAAGAAGAAAGAATTGAAATCAAAAGTGAAATTTGTCCTATGTTAACCCAGCTGAGAAAAATAGCAAACGTGAACGCTCTGATTGGTTCTTTCTCGGTCGGGATTTTGCAGTACGGACCATTTCCGTGGAAACCGTGTATTTTTGTTTTGGAGCAAAGCCGGCAAATTCATAATTTGCAACCAAAACAGCGAAAAAAAAACTGTGAATATTGTCATTCTTCACAGTGAAACTACCAGAAGAAGCTAAAAAGATTGAAAGATAAAAAGATTGAAAAGCTAAAAAGATAAAAAGCTTAAAAGATTGACTGCACCGGAAGTGCATTTTACTATCAGAAACAGAGTGCAATCATGTATAAAAAAAGATTGAAAAGCTAAAAAGATAAAAAGCTTAAAAGATTGATTGCACCGGAAGTGCATTTTACTATCAGAAACAGAGTGCCATCATGTATAAACAACTTACAAACCGAGCTTGCTCGGGCCGCCACTGGGGTTGAGACGCGGACGCCAACCGGAAGTTAGCTGTTTTCCCTTTCAACTTGTCCTCACACAACTACATTTATATCGCTAAGTATCTTTTCTCCATTAGAGATGGTTAGGATAAAAAACTAGGAGCCATCACTGTCCTGGCACGCAAACATTTCTCTCCCGGTTGCCGTCCGCACCTCAAAAACGCGCCTACGGCCCTGGCGCTCGGTTAGTAAGCGATTAGTTTAACGTCCAATAACCACTTTCCTTAGATGCCTTCTCGATTTTTGTATATTTTATGTACATGTACTCTCCATCAACCAAAAAAAAGGTTAACGTACTCAACTGTTGATTGAAGAATTATTGCCCCCGAAGCAAAGTCAAGACGCGGCGGAAACCACTGTTCATCTGCGGGAACTTTTCAGTCATTCACAACAGCAACCACAAACGAAAAAACGTCGCCGTTAAAGATGAACGAAACAATTTTGCGATTATCCCACATTGGCCACGTTTTACTTACTGGGCCGGCAGAGTAACCTCCACCGTTCCTTTTTACGAACGTCCTTAATGAAAATACACAGGAAGAATACACCATAAATATGGTAATTAATTTAACGATGTTGTTTTCCAGGGTGCAAAAAAGAAATGTGCGAAAATGTATGTATACGATACATAAAACCTATTGTTTCGCGGCGTTTGAGTCTTCACAAGGTAAAGTTCATACACCCTGCTATACAAAGTGCAACAATTCTTTAACGGGACAATAAACGCTGTATTGGTTTGTGCACATCAATAACTGAAGAATTTTAATAATTGTACGTCGAAAATGAATCCAAGAAACCGCAATCAAATCCCAGCAGGAAACTACGATTTTGTTGTTTTCCCCTCAGAAAGAATTACCGGTGTTCGGTTTTAGCAAGGACAAAAATCAGTTGTTTATATTTGCCAAATGCTGTTTTGTGTTGTTGTCTATTTAGTAGTTTCAGTTTCCCACGTAGACCGGCGTCTGTTGAGGATACAAATTAAAGTCGTGCAAGGACAAATACATTTTTATTTCGTTAAGTTTTATTTCAGCAGCAAGAATTATAAATTACAGAGGCACTTTTTTTTTATCGAAAATGCTGCCAAGTTATACTGCGAAACTAAATAATTGATACAAGTTAATTCAGATTATTTCATGCCACAAAAGGCTACAAAGAAACTGTGGAATAGATGTGACACCGAAGATAACAAAAAACATTTTCTTCAAGTATTTATGTGATTAATGTAATTCGAACTGAAGCGAAGACTGAAAATTATATACTCACATTCTCGTTATGTACTTCCTTATCTACGTTGTCACTGTTGATTGCCAACACGATTCTCGAGCTAAGTTCTTCTCGTATCCTAAATGATGCATGGAGGACGTATAGACACATCGAGTCTGAACTTATATGCTTGATATGCTAGCACCTGTTTTTAGACACCCTTTAATCTCCCTTGAGATTTGCTAAAGAGCTAGCTGTTCCGTGATTGGACCATTGTTCATTTAATGTCGTAAATTTATGAATATGCGGGATCTTTATTCAAACCTGCCAAAAAATTCAGGATTGTCATCCTAGCTGGTCATTTAGAAGGCTTTCTCTCCTAGAAATTGACAGAAAATTAACAACTTACCTCATTTTAAGGATCCGTTTACCTTAAAATATCAGTTTACAATTGAAACAGGCATCATATCACAAACGACATTGTAGAAAAACTTGAGGGTTAACATTAATTTAACATACACAAAAAAAAATATAAGCAAACAAGAGTGCTTTGTAAGCTGCTGGCTCGCTCTCTGGTAAATATGCCAAATGACCGGAAGGCGGCTGTGTCAAATGTCCTTTGTACATCAAACGTAACAAATGAAAGTCCAAATGTAAGTTTGCTTTTATATCCTGTATTTTCAAACATACAATTTTCAGTCACAAAATCTTTCCAAAATCGTGCGGATCCATTTCTTCTGAAAAGCTGATATTTTAATGTGCTTTTAACAGAAAAAAAAAAGCGAACTGCTGTGTCATGCCTTGAAATTTCCTACAGTTGAATTGATACAGAGCGGATTTTCGACCCCAATTAGAAATACACCCATGTAGTTTCCTGACCGTCTGTAAACGTACGAACAATATATTTGCTTGAGTTAGCGTCAAAAATAGTTCCATGCAAATGATTTAGTCATTGTTATGAAAGGACATAAGAGAAATATTGCTACT
>NC_090882.1:2000634-2020634 GCF_036669935.1 Montipora foliosa
GTTTGGAAAGATCGAAACAATTCCATTAAATGCAGTCAAACCAAACTTGCCATTTTTGTATTTTTAGAACAGCCGCCTCCTTTATGGACAAAATTTGCTTATCGGTAACCAAAGTGAAACAGGAAGCCATTCTGTTTTTCTGTTTGCTCATAGGTGAATAATGCTTGTCATTGCCATTGCAATGTGCAGGAAGCACTATTCACTGGTGTGGTATGATGTATATATGTTAACTTTATTTTGACACAGTAAATTGATCAGTTACAAAACCTACAACCTAAATACATCATATCCTAACTAAATCTAATATTCTAAAAATAATAAAAACGAGATGCTTCCTTGAAGCATACACTGGGTTGCCTGTGGTACGTGTTACAGAAAATCAGAAGGCACTGAATTGTGTGGTATTGAACTACAGCAAATTCCGGTCTCTGAAGAATAACAAATAAAAGAGAAGCGAGAAACATTGGCTTCTGGGCTGACATGTTGATAATTTTCGAGTTCCCTCACAACTTCTTTTCATCACAAGTTTAAGCGTGCCCTCTGAGCATCTGACAGCTTTGTAATACCAAAGGTCACTGAAGTTAAGCCCTGTTCAGCGGGGTTAGTGTTTGGATGGGAGACCAAAACAATATACCCCTCATAACACAGAAGCATCGGGCCAAAAATACTATGAACGCTAACAAATGCGAACTCAGCAAGGTACATATTTTGTTAGCTTGCCTTATGCAAAACAAGAACATCATTCTAAAAGCTTATTCTACGCAAAAAGTAGGTTCCGGAGGTAATTTTGAGAGTGGAAATCAAGGTTACGCGGCAGATGGCAAATACAAACTCATGATTTAATTCAGTTAACACACCAGAAGATGCTAACCTCATTTTGACAAGAAAATACTTTACTATTGCCACAAAAAACTATCCAGTTAAGCTCGCATATCATAAAACATGATGAATTCATAAAGGCCACCTTTTCCAGTGAACAATTTTTTGAAACAAACAACATATTTGCTATTAGAGGCAAAAACCCCTTCTATTTCATTATGTGGGTGAAGAGAAGAAACTCAGTCGTGTCAAATATGCGCAATATTGCAACAAACTAAATTTCAGGATCAAACCGTTTCCATGAAGAACCCTTTCCTTGAATAAAGAAGCACAAAATACATGACAAGCTTTCTTTCAAATAATTCTTGGCTGTTACATTTCCAATTATTTTTTTTACCTGAAGACTGTGCAGAGTTGATCACAGATCCACGTAAGGTGTTCAATTCGTTCAATCGTTCTCTGTCTTCGTTGAACCCATAATTTACCAGAGAATTTTCCATTTGGTTTCAGTGTTCTACATAGCAGCACAATTGGTTAAATATTATTTTAGAAATACAGCTCACTTTGATTTCGGCTCGACGGGCGATAGACGATTGTTGTCGAAGTCCATTACTCGTGGCTTTTGAGATTCCAGGTGTTGGTTTTCACCGCCTGCCTAGTTTATCCCACTGACTTTCCATTATTGAGCTTCATAAGGGTATATTTTATTCAAAGATCCAATAAAACGCCATTCGCGTTACATGACTTTCGACGCCATTGCAGGCTAAGTTAATGATTCTCCTGTGTCCACCAGAGAAATCTACGCATTTCCACTACCCTCTCGATCCTAAGAAAATACGCGCAGAGGGCTCTATGCACAAAGACACCACTTACCAGGGGAGTGACAGGCAAGACTTTTACCGACACGGAAAATAAAAAGAATTATAATAATCTACCCATTTTTCGACTGGGATTGCCATACAGCAACCCAGTAACAAACAAAAACCTTAAAACTGTTTTACATCAATGCTGTGTGTGACTATAAGAACAGTATGAGTTCAGCTGTCAACAAAAATCATTCAGTGATTTTACCTGCAGCAGCTCAGAAGTTAAGCCATTCCAAAGCACCGCACAGCTATAGCTAAAACTGTTTTTCAAAAAATTGGTGCATGGCATTGGAACAGCAAGCTTGTGCACAGATTCCCTCAGTGAATAATTTGTAATGTCAGAGCGATTGGTGAAGACATTGCTTAAATACTCAGGTGTAAGACCATTAAGGATTAAAGACCATAATGGCTTTCTGTATATGCCGCTGCATACTCAACTTTCTCCACCCAAGTTTACCAAATAAGCCTTCAATATGAGCATAACTCAAAGTGGTTAAAATTTGAGCTGCACGGTTTTGGAGCTTCTATAATTTATTAGCAAGCATTGCATTGAAGTTCCCTCACACAACACTACAATAATGCCCAACAATGGTCAAAGTATGGCATTAAAAAGGAGCAGGTGAGTTTCAGCAGGGACAAAAGAGTGGACACGCTTAAGTACTACAGTAAGATAAAATGACAAAAAAATTAAAAAGGACTTTTCTACAGGAACAAAAGCCAGAAAAGGAAACTTTTGGCCCACTCAGGAACTATCGGCTTGATTTTGTTTTACAGCACTTTGCCAATTGCCAGGTGTTGGAGCCAAAGTTGCTGATTGTGTATGCCTAATGTCGCTTGATAAACATGAAGCCGTTCCTGTGGATACACATGTCTGGCAAATAACAACAAAGCATTACATGACAAGCCAATTGAAATCTAAGTCACTCACATCAAAAGTGTACAAGCAAATAGGTAAGCTATGTTTTATGAATTGAGAAGCAAACTTGTTTTGTTGAGTATCTTGACATTCATCCACATGCATTTTCCTCATCTTTAGTGTCACTCCCGACTCCCTGAGTTTTTTCTTGGTATCACGAGTGAACATTTTCTGATGCTATTGGCGTGTTAGTTATCTTGATCACAACCAAGGATATAATGTTAAGTTTAGTATTGTTTGAAGCTGAACAGTTCTCTGTATCATATATTGAGTACAAAGAAAGTTGAAGCTATGACTTTGCACTTGTGTCAGTAAGGGTATTGCTATTCCCTGTGGCTAGGATGCCAGTCTTTTGCAGGGGTACCCCCAGCAGTATGTGGGTTGTTGGTACCTGTTTTGTACACGTGGGTGAAGAGAGTCAGTGTCGAGCTCAGTTTCATGTTGAAAGAAAAACCATGGTTACTAAGGAAGCAGGTGTGGTGCAGTGGTGAGAGTACTTGCCTTCCACCAATGTGGCTCATTTGCAATTCCCAGACTTAGCATCATATGTGGATTGAGTTTGTTGGTTCTCTACTCTGCTCAGATAGGTTTTTTTTCCAGGTACTCTGATTTTCCCCTCTCCCCAAAAACCAACCTATGATTTGGTGTGTTGATTTGATTTACCGGTAATGATTCCTGTACAGTGTCCTCAATTAGTGTCTCCGAGCTAAATACACTTGACAGATAAATAAAGATCATTATTATTATTATTGAGCTAGGCCTTGAACCATTGACTTTGGGGCTGGGAGTTCGAGAGTTCACAATGTAAAATGCAATCATTATTATTGTGGGGTCAAAGGTGTAATGGTAATTGAAAAGAACTGATATAACAACGGGGTTTTTTGACGGTTTTGTTAAGTAGCGGACATATATCTGAAAGCACCGGATGTCAAATGTTTGGCGCTGCAGGCGCGAGCTACCTAGGGGGTAAATTTCTGAAATAGAACACTCAGAAATGCTGTTTCCAGTGTTTCTGGAACCCAAGAATCTGTTTTCAGGCAAGGTTGGAGTTCACTCAAACTCTCTTTAAAAAGTAAGTAAAAAAGGTTATAGTAATAAAAAATACAAAAAACCCGCAAATATTGGCATAAAAGTACCAGACATGGAATGGGAAACAACTGGACGAAATGTCTGGCCTCCAGCCTTGTTCGGAAACCCTGAAAGCAACAAACTGTAACACTGTAATGTCCTTTTCTCGCTTTACATGTCTATTATAGGAATTTAGATCAGTTACACGCGCCCTTTAACGACTTGTTTGTCATATTTCGAAAGTAAAATTTAGGTGGACGTCAATCAAATGTTTCCATGACAATAGTCCTGTTCTCTTGGCGGCAGTTGAATTCGTCATGGCAACATTTGATTGACGTCCACCTAAATTTAATTTTCAATTATCAAAAAATGTATTTGAGAGGCACATGTTACTGAGAACCGCTGTAATCAGGAAAAGCTGTACTGAAAAAAGCTTGTATTTCTCATCACCAGGTGATCATTACCGCTGTCTGTTTGGAAAATATGCTGGCTGGGCTCAGTCGGTTTGTAAATGATTTGTTGTTCTTGCTGTTCTACCCTGAGAGCTATTTAAACGAAAAACATTTTTAAGAAAATGTAGAGAAACTACGGTATTGTTGTACAGAGGTTACATTGTAACTTGCTGTGTTCATGACAGCATGGTCTTGTTCTTGCCTTTGAAAATAGTCTTCCTGTTGTTTTGCAGGTTCTTTTTGCATCAGATTTAAAGAGATTTCAAAGGGAAAGTGAACCAAAATTGAAACGGGGAACAGGCAAGGTACGAGTCAATCAATATTAACAACCAAGCATTTGTCAGGATATTCTGGGTTTAGAATATACCGGTAATGTCATGGTATTTGGAACTTATTGTTCCTGCTCATTGCAACTGGGTTGCTATTTAACAATTAGACCCGTAGTCCGCAAAGGCTACGGGTCAATAGCCCATGAGGCGAAGCCGAATGGGCTGTTGACCCGTAGCCCTTGAGGGCGAAGGGTCTAATTGTTAATTAGTATCACCCAACTAGTTGGACAGAAAAGGCAATAATAAAGTTAGCGAATGCAAGTTGAAGAAATATTTATTTCGCCGGAATGAAACGAAAGAAAGCGTCACGCTTTTCGATACTCGAGGACTATTACTAATAGTCATCTAGTAGCGAAGCCAATCAAAATGCAGGACTTGCATTAGTCCACTAGTTGGGTGATACTAATCAGCAAAGGCAATGTTGCCATTCAGCTGAAACATTGCAACGCAAATTATTTCGAAACAGTAGGATCTGTATCAATCTGAGCTATAGGCTTATTTTTCAAGTTTAAAAGAAAACTCAAGATTACACTAGCTCTGGAATTTATATAGACTCTCCTATTGACTCCTACTCTAACACAGATTCCGACACCGACATTAACTCTGGCATTGACATGGCCTTTCACATTGACATTGAATCTAATAAAGACTAACATTGACTCTTGCATTGAAAGAAAGTCACTGCACTGACACACTGATTCTGACACTAAGAAAAGCTGACCAAATTCAAAGACAATAGCTTTTGTTTGGCGTTGCAAATATTGCCTTAAAAGGACGTTTTGAAACAATAGCTTTAGCACCTAAAGAAAGACTCATTAATTCACAAGGGAAATTCAAAATCGCCGATTATCATAGCAGCGGGAAATTTGAATATTCGGAGAGAGCGTACTCACGTCAAACTCAATTCGGGGGAGGGGGTTAGGACTACATTTTTTTTGAGGTCACAGGATAGTCAGGGAGGAACGGTCAAGACAGCGAATGCCGTGGGATAAGTTCATCTTGAGATGATTCATTTTAGTTTCCCGGAGAAAGAAGATCGCGCATGAAAATCCAAGCATCAATTTCGGAAGCTTAACTTGACACCTTGATCAAGACTTTTATTCCCGTGGAATTTCGCTGTTGGGGGAAATTTTGAGAATTTTACGGAACGAAAGAATTCTTGCTTATAATTGGAATACAGTACAAAGACTAGGCTGTTTGCGTATTAAAAAAAGGGGCTTTTTACCCCGGTGCTCAGCTGAGTACCGGGAAATTACCAGAAACCAAGACGAAACTCAATCAGGGACGACTTTCGTCCCGGGATGAATCACACTTTTTCCGCGAAATCTCAGCGAAACTCCTATGAATTCCGTTCGTTTATGTTCGGTAAAGTTTGCTTGTAGTCTAGTGGAAGTTCGCATAATATCAAAAGGCGGTGTTACTTTTTGCAGATAGGCAAAACATTAGGTGGCTATTTTCTCACTTCCTTGTTCAAATGAGTCTTTGTCAAGTTTCAAGCAATCTCAGTTTGTGTGCGCTTCGTTAGTTGTTTTGATTCGTTCTCAAGAATACGGTTGGAAATTGCTGTTAGGTATTACCTTTGGTTATAAAAATATCTTTTCAAATGTTTTTGATTGCCGTAAAGACGATTGCGTTTTTGGTTCATTTAATAAAAACACTTGCTATTCTATTAAAAGCAATCGCTTTGTTCAAGGTTACTCATGAGTGAATACAAAATGATCCATCATAACTGACTCGAAAAACGCACGAGTGCAACAGCAGTCATGTTGTCGAAATTTAAGGTAAAGTCTTTGTGCTCGATCGTGTTTAAAAGCTGCACAATGACACAGCTTCAGTCTTCTCTAATCAAGGTTTACGAGGCTGAAAAAAAGGCGTCTTCGGGAAAAGACTTACAATCTGAGAATTCGGGAGAATTCTGTTCCAATTCAACTAAATAAAGTCCTAGCTCCTTACATAGTGTGAAATTTACATTTGCGAGCAAGTAATTTTCCTTTCCGTTTCACTGGAGATGCTCTAAAAGATGCAAAAGTCCTTCCCCGGTACCCGTACCCGTCTCCACTATATCATGCTCACGCGCAATTTTACGCTCCCCTCTCCCCTGAAACAGCGTCCCTCACTCGCCGATAATCTTCGGATGGCAAGGAATCGACTTCGTCAACTTCCGACAAAATTCCCTTGCCGCGGCTCCAAACAATAGGGCATTGTGCATAGGTGTGATATGGAATTTTATCAGAAACAATAGGTCATATCTCTCATGGAAAATTAGAGAAATTTAGCATCACGTTTGGGTAAAACGGCAAACGCCGGCTCGCGGTTTCACGTTTCACTTAAAATGGAGTGAAGCTTGTGACTTTAGCTTCGCGTTGAGCCACGGCAACTCGGAATTGTTAGTCTCGAGTATTTACTTTAACGAAAAACAAGAACTCGCAGTCCTTTGAAACATTGTGTTTCGATGAAGTTGTCTTGTGATTCAACAGAGAGACAACGTGAGTTTGTAAAGAAAATGGCGGTAAGGTTTCCTTGTTAGACTATCACGTTTACTTGAAACGCGAACGGTAAGTGACCACGAGACCATACTTTTCCCGCCATTTTCGCGTTTGCCAGCCGGTTGCCGTTTCTACGTGAAAGTAGGCATTTTCGCGTTTGCCGCATACCTGGAATTTTCTTCTCGTTTTTCTTGTACATAGCAAGCTGTTTGTGGAAAAATGAACCCCCAAACCATTTTCCGGTAAGTCAAACAATGAAAAACTATCTTTCATAGTTATAGCATCGTTTACACTGACTCCTCACCTCAATTTTTTTAATGAACTCTCTGTTGACTCACAATTTGAACAGCTTAATCGAAAGTCGACATTTTTGAAGGTAAGGATTTTCTTTTTATGTAGCGTATTTTTCTGTATGCAGTGTTAAAAAAAATCAATTTTTTTTTTAAATACCGGAGGTTAACAGAGTCGATTTCCTGTTGCCGCGGGTCACGCCGAAGCTAAACTCACAAGCTTCACTCGTAAATGTGATGCTAAGTCTATCTGTTGACTTCAAGTTTAATACTGACAGCCTCTGTTATTGACATTAATTTTTACTCTAATTTTCACTCTGACATGGACTTACCCATTGACTTTCTCACTCCTGTGACTCGGAAACTGACAGTCTCTGACTTTGAGTAACTGAAGTATTCATGTGATTCTCTTGTTGTCTTTGTCGTAGAGAGAGATGGAAACACTGTCTGAGTCACCAGTGACGAAGAAGAAAAAGAAACGTTAGTCGTCATGTCCGTTGTCTTTTCCGACATCCCACAGCGGATGGTGTTCGAGTGACGTTTAGGTGCAGCAAGAACAACATATTTGTTTCTTAATAATGACGAAATAGTGAAAGGCATTGGATTTCTATCTTAGTGCCATCAGTTACAAATCTGATGTAGGGACAATGTATGATATTTTTGTAGAGAAGTTTGTTTCAGCAAGGAAACCCACATTAAAAGATGCACAATATCATTTAAACTGACGTATAATGAGAGAACTTTTTACAGTGTATATAGCTGAAATATTTTCCCCAACAGCGCGTGCACTCATTGGTTACTTCGAGCTCACATGACATCTAACAATAAAACTGTTTCCCGCCAAAAGTCTCTGAGCAGGCAACAGTGCAAACTCTATGACGTCAGAGGGTAACAGTGCACTGTTACCCGCGAATGTTGACCGACGATCGCCGTTGCTCGTTTTTGTTGTTGTTGTTTTTTTTTTTTGCTATATAACAAATCACTTAATGACTGGTCCCTCGGGAAACAGTTCATTTTGTTTCCCGGGAATCTCACATTGAGAGGGACCAGTCATTGAGTGTCTATTACTGTATACTCAACAGAATATCGCGTTTCTGATTGGTCAAAGACGAATGCATACATGGTTATGAATTGCAAAAGAGGTTATAGAGTGCAATACGGAAGTTGTTATAGAAACATAGCTATTTAGTAATTTTGTTGAGTATATAATAAATAAAAAGACGGTATGAACTTGCGTCGTTCATTTTGTTATGTATGGCTACAAGTGTTGTTTTGAAAGGTCTCAAACTGCACTCGCCGTAATTTTAAGAACTTTCGAAATATAACTGGTGCAAACAGTAAAAAACGAAATGCACGACGCAAGTTCATACGATTTTCTATGTTTAATTTTGTTCAAGTGATAACTGCCTAGCCAGATCTTTCAAACCTCCAGATTTACGGCAAGTAATGCGCCATGAATTTCAGTACTTTCGTTCCTCGAAATACTTTTAAAGTCAAGTAAAGCTAAGGGTTAGACTTGGGTGACCGTAAAGTCAACGTGCGACTTAGAGAGAGTACCGTTTAAGACTGAGCTCTACAAACAATTTGAGAAAGCATTAACGACCCTTAACCTTTGTACGTGGGGCAACACTTCTAATATGGAATCCACAGTATCATATCTTAATCTTAATTTCTCGTCTTAATATGATCGTGAAAAAAAGGTCTAAATATCACCTTTCTGACTTTCTGTAGTTCGGCAAATACGCATGCTCAAGTGTCGTGTATTTCGTACAAATACGCACCTGCACTTAGCATATGGAAGACAAAATGGCTGCTCATGTCAAATATATATGTATATATACGATACATATATGCCTTTTTTCTTATTAGAAAGGTGTTGACAGAAAAAATATAGGGGGCCATTTTTACAAAAGGAAGAACAATAGCTGCTGTCAAACCTTTTGTAGGCTTTGTTTGAATTTCACCAGTTTACCTCTCTCTAGCATCCATCATACCTTTTCTTGTTTTTTCAATAAATGAAGAGAATGAGGTATGTGAGAAAGGCAGTGTCTTTACATCTGTGCGCTGGAAACTCAGTGTTGTCATTTTCTCCTAACTGAAAGAACTGCTCGGGTTATGAAGATGGTGATTACTAGTCAGCTTTTTTTCGAATAACTTTGAACAACGGAGCAGTTTCGCCACATATTTCAATTCAAAAGCCAAAAAACAAAAAAATAGAACGTAAATTACTTTTGGAGAAAGTTAAGTCGTACGAGGTTTTCACGTGACGTCATCACCGCCATGTTGGTGGACGAAAACGAAAGAAATCTCGTTAACTTCTTTTGTTCGTCCACCAGAAGTCGTACTTTTCTTTATTGTTATTGGTGTCTCTAGAGGTTGGTTGAAAACCTCCTATATTTCATTACTTATGGCTTGATCTTTCAGTTTTGAAAGGTGTCTAACGAATTTATAATTGGATAAATTTTTGTTGGGAATATTGTCTTCGCAATTCACTTTGTTCTGGTCTTTCATATACCGGATCCGAAACAATTAATGTCCATAACACAAAAGAACAAAGCGAACATCCTAATACTTAATTAGCAAGGCCTAATCGTAATAACAATGTATCATTTGTCCTCCGCCATTTTAGTCCGGTATATGAAAGTCTACCCCCAACACACGCATTGTTTGCGATTGCTTGTCATCCCGACAAAGCCACGAGTTATTGTCATCCTCCTGATGCAATAGCGAGGAAGCATGAGTTGCACGTTACTCATTGTTTTGCTTTTAATTCTTCTCGATTTCGGCCTTGCTGGCATGAACCCCGGGTACGTGGTGAATCATTCAAAGGTTTAAATGACTTGGTTGGTTCGGAGGTTGTTTTGTCAGCGGGTTTAAAAACCACACCTCTTTGAGAAGGCTACCCGTAAAATATTAGTTCGCGTGATGCATGAACGACCTTAACAATAAACGAACCTTTAAAAAATTTAGGATTGAAGAGCTGCCGGTTGAATCAAATAGATACTGTTCCATTTCCCTCAAATAGATTGTGGGATTGTTTAATACATATTCCATGAGCACAAGAAGCTGTGCTCTTGTTAACAACGGGCCGTCTGGTCCTATAGACCTCCTTCTATGGACCTCTTACAGGGGCACCCAACGACCAATTTGTTGTAAAATGTATTATTATACCCCAGTTAATGAAAATAAATGTTATTAAGGCATTTTCAGGTGTTTTTCAGTGTTGCTGGGAAAACATTATCTGTTCCTTTTTCCCAGCAAGACACACAAGAAATTTCCCAGCCAGCTGATCAAATTTATTTCCCTGCCAGGAATTCCGCGCGCTTTCAAATCCCTCGATCCAAAACGACCGAACAAAAGCGACAAAACCGGGACAAAACAGGTTTTTTCCGCAAGTGCAATCACTCTGACCAGGCGTCGTATGTTTGTGACTATTCTCTGGGAGAGGGAAGGGGTTCTCTTTTTTTTTTTTTTTTTTTTTTTTAGTCGTCCTCAGTCTTCAGAGTTTCTACAGCCAGCTCGGGTTGATATGCTAGAAAAAGTCAGTAATTCCCAAGCAAAACCTCTATCAATAACAAAATTTCCCAGCCAGCTCATCGAAACACCTGTATTTTTGCCAGCCAGCAAGATTCCTCTGGGGAACAGATAATGTGAGGAACAGATTCGTTGGGTGCCCCTGCTCTTAGTTTTGTTCCCTAGAAAAAGTAACTCTATAATGCGCAAGCGAAGATCCAAGTTATATGGAGCAAGCATTGAGAAGGACTGCTTCAGTACAGGAAATACAATTAAGTGGCTTTTTCTTTGAATTTGTCTCGTCAATTCTTGAATATTATTTTTGTTAGAACAAATTAAAAACATATTGTTCCTTCAGCTTGAAATACCCATGGAAAGCTCATTTCTACGGAAAAAACTTCGATGAAAGAAACCAACCTCAACCTACCGACGCCGATGCCGACACCGACGTATTTAATTCTCGAAAATGCCCCGCACAACATGAAGATCTGGGTAGGTTCGAAGCAGACCTCATGGACATGCTAAACAGCATCCAATTCAGAAAAACACAAGACGAATTTCAAACCCAGCTAAATAAGGACATACAAAGAATCAAGAGCTCTACGAAAGCTTTCATCCCCGCATGGCCGACAAAACAACTAACCTCTACGAACTCGACAAAACTCAGCACGCAAAACTAATACAAAACAGTATAGCGGCAACCTACAAAAAGGCGAGCAAGGACATAAGTCACAATATTAACCAAGAAGCTAGGGCCATAGCAACGCAAATCAATATCCAAGACAGACTGAACGCATAGAAGAACGACAAGCCTTCATTTCGCTCAAAGAGAACTTCGCCAACAATCCAACCTGCAGACTAATCAATCCAACCAAAAGCGAAGTAGGACGAATTAGTAAACAAATACTCCAAAGAATCAACACCGACGTAAGAAACAAAACATCACTTAACAGGGTCCCAAAGGAGGGGGGGGGGGGGGTCCCTTTCATAAATCCATGTTTTTTTTCAATTACTTTATCCAGAAGTGTGTTTGGGTGTAATGGACTTCCGTCCACTTTATTTTATTTTATTTTGACAAAGTTGTTGACTTGGAATGAAATAGTATTCGTTTTCTTGTTGTAATTTTGTTGTTGTATTTTCTCTGTGAGTTTCTTGCTTTTTCCTGTTGAGATGTCGTTATCTCCTTTGTTGACTTGATAAGTGAATAACAAGCACGTTAAGATGCAGGTTCTGCATCCACATCTTCACATTCTTCTATCACATTTCTCAAATTTCAATTTTGTTTCATTTTTCGAGTTGAGTATTCTATTTAGACTTGAAGCTTGCCGCAAACTCTTCAAGAGTGCATCGAAATCTTCCGTCTCGAGTACAGTTGGAGATGATGTATCGTCTGCGCGTTCAAGAACTGGCGCAAGATCAATGCCTTCCTTCTCACCTTCCAGTCAAATAGGGGAGCAATTTGCGACTTGGCTTCCTGGAAGTGGAGGAAGTTACAAGAAAGATCGTCCCGCACAGCAAATTGTCAATAGCTGCTTGAAATTTCTCAAAAAATCCGTAAGGCCAGGGAAGCTTTTTTAATTTCAAAAGGCAGGACAATTGATCCCAACGGTCTTATATCCGCGAAGAAACGTATTAGATTCCGGTCAGTGTAAAACGCAGACTGCAGACTGCAGACCAGGGGTAAAATGAAGACTGAGGTTATAACATAACTGTTGAAAAAGCCCAAACCCCTTAGAAATGCTAACCTAAGGCCTAATTAGGCCTAAAACAATATTTAGGCTTAACTGTTAGCATTTCTAATGGGTTCGCGCTTTTTCAACAGTTACATTATAACCTCAGTCTGCATTTTACCCCCGGTCTGCAGTCTGCAGTCTGCGTTTTACACTGACCGATTAGATTTCAGTTTATTCGTTACAGTCACTTCCGTTATTTTTCAGTTACTCGTAGTATTTGAATTCAAATTTGTTGTAACTGCCATGTTTTATCACATTGTTTCCAGTATTACGTCAACATCCATTTACTATATATATATATGTACATAGAAGCAATCCAATATTAACTCTCACTGTACCATCATTTCCATCAGTAGGGCTAACGCTCACATGGTTCATATGGGGTAGAGGCTTTAGCACTTCACATTACACTCTATTCAGTTAAGTCTGTTCAAATATAAGTGCTACACGGCCAACGTTTACAAAAAACTTAATCCTTACTTGTACTTGTACATGTTAATTGCCGTGACTTTAACATCTTCAGTACCCACGGCCTGCTCCCGTCTGACCTTGTAGCTCAGTCGGTAGAGCATCGGTGATCTAACTCGAAGGTCGTGGGTTCAATTCCCACCCTGGTCAGAGGTTTTCTCTGTCCTTGTGTGGGCCCATTTCCATCAGTAGGGCCAATGCCAATGCTCACATTGCGCGTTGGCCCCATATATGGGGTAGATACTTCTTAAATCAAATCTACGTTGTATCGGCTTTTGCTCAAAATAGTAAGTTTCTCAACTTTAGAAAAAAAGATTTTTCAAAATAAAAAGAAAATCATGCTTGGCTGGATGCAAAAACGAATAGAAATTTTGAAACCACTGATTTGAGCCATTTCTCTAATTCGTGGTTGTCAAATACCGTTGACAACCACGAAATTGAGACAGGGCTCAAATCGCGTCGGATCTGGAAAGTAACCACACAGGAAGGAAGTTACCCACGTTGGCTTAGGTTAGGCTTTTTAATTGAGAATTTTTTCATATAATCATCTTCTTAAGCTTTTTATCGGGATTCCTTATATTTTTGTGGCCAGACTCACACTGAGCCTGGGATGCCTGTGGTTTCTTCAGCTGAAGAGGAGACTGGTCTGATTTTTAAAAGTGCTTAAAAATCACTGATGCCTTTTCAAGTTGAATTTGCAGTGTATTATCATTGTTTTGCGGTGACACTCGGCGAGGAATTCTCATGGTTTCCTAACATTCTTCTGAAAGAGCAAGGTTATATGATAAAAGCTGAATTTCCAGGGACGTCTGCACCGGCGTAGCTATGAGCGACGATAGCGAAGAAAACGAAAATTTCGAGAAACCTGGATCACGTCCAAAACCTCCAAGGCCGCCTCCTCCTTCAAATTTTAACAAATTAGTACGTTCTGCAAGCATTCAGAAACATCTTGAAGCTCTTCAGGGGCTTAAACCGGAGCGAGTAAGGTGGTATGTGAAAGAAGATAAAAAATGGCTGCCTCTCAATGGAAGCGACTCTTTGGCTATAGAGCATTGCTTTCGGGAAATATTAACGCTTGAGAGCAATGTTGAAGGTAGCTCAAAAGTAATCGATTCATCATCAATGTACGAGATGCCGACTATCAAAGGAGGCCTTTACGAAGTGGATATTTTAGCCAGAGAATGCAAACCTATATATTGGAAAGGTTTGTAAGAATTGTAATGTTTATTTTTAAAGTGGACTTAGTACACAGTCATGCACGGCATTCTCGTCACCAAAGGCCCGTTTCTCGAAACTTTTCGAGCCCGAAAAGCCATTTGAGAAACTGCCAACCGCTTGTTTTGGAAAGGCAATCTTTTAACATGTTTTCAAGCTAACTAAAAGAAACATGGCTGTGAAGTTTAACGACTTAAATCCTCTCCTTTCTTGAGATACAAAGGGATTGTGACACCCGAAAATGGCCCGTAAAGTTTCGGGATGTTCGAGAAACTGGCCCCAGAGCCGACCCAAGGCTCTGGGAAACTCAGTGTAGGAGAACATGCCCTGTAGGGCTCTTATAGCCGAAAGTTGGCTATTTGAACTTTACAGCGTCTGCTCACTCCTCTTGCTAACATGAATGCACAATTAGAGACGCTTTTGATTGTTCTTCACGAAAACCAAAAAGATAGCTCTTCTCTCCCTCAGTCAAGAGAAGAGCTCTGGGGTCGAGATTGTTATGCACAAACAACAGGTGATGCAATTATTCATTCAAAATCCTGCCAATCCTATCACAGAATACCTTGTACCTTTTAACCCCGCTAACCACCCTGAACTGTTGTATGGAGAATTTTCCATTGTGGTAACCAAGATCTCGGCCTCAGAAACAGAGATCTTGTCAATGAGGCTGGACACAGTGAGATTTTTACAAACATTTTAGTGGTGAGACAAAAGGCTTGCAAACCAAGCCAGCCAGGTCAACCAAGGCTGATATGAAGAAGCCCTTAGAAATATTCCAGTGTTCGACACTAACGCTTGCCCGATTGCCCGGGACAAAAAAAAAAAGGAAAGGAACTTTATTTACGGTAAGTGTCTAATTTTCTAGTGTGGGAGCACTAATTAGGGACACTGTAAATTGAAATTAACAAATCAATGCTAATCAAATAAAATTTTGGTTTTTGAGGAGAGGGGAAAACCGGAGTACCCGGAGAAAAACCTCTCAGTGCAGAGTAGAGAACCAACAAACTCAACCCACATATGATGCAGAGTTTGGGAATCGAACCCGGGCCACATTGGTGGAAGGCGAGTGCTCTCACCACTGCACCATCCCTGCACCCCTGAAGCAGCCCCCAAGTGAAATATATCTGTGGGCAAGTAAATCAACTCTAAAACTTGTCCGATTGGGCAATCAGAATTTTTGTTCGACTGATATTTTGCAGAGCAATTTGATTGGCAACGAAGAAAGTGACTAGTAATATGATGTAGTCACCGCAAACACAATTTAAAAATGGCAACATTATCTGTCTTTGCTGTCATTTATTTTTCTGTTAAAAATATGTTGGTAGAAACCTCAAAACAGATTGGAAGGAGGAACATCTTTAGCTTCATAGCTGCCATCTTTCTCCACGCGGAAAGAATGTTTGTTACAATGGAACCATGGAACCCAGTTTTTGTATGGCCAAATGCGCTACAATATCAAACAAGCGCACAAGAAAATTATACTTTTTGTCACACAATTTGAAAGGCTTAAAGAACATACTATTGCACAAGTTAAGCTTTATTTGAATTCACTTTTTGTATAGCACACCAGTGCTAGTTTGAGCAAATGTATACATGTACATAAATAAGTCACAAATTAAAGTGAAAAAAATATCCTAAATATACTAAATGTATACACATGAATAGGCCATATCCGAATTCATGTCTGCCTCCTCTTCAAAGTGAGTCTAAGTGCGAAGTTTTTGTTATGAAAATTAGTTTTTATTCATATGTAAAGTAGAACTAATTACCATCACAAAAACTTCGCACTTAGACTCGCTTTGAAGAGGAGGCAGACATGAACTCAGAAATGGCCTATTGAAAATATAAATGTATATGTATACAAGAATTATATCATATATAAAAAATATTACTATAAGTTCTCAAAGTCGAAGTGCCGTATAAATTTCTTAAAAGATTGAAGATCAGATTCAGTTCTCAATTTATCATCTAAGAAATTCCATATCTTGGGTCCAAAATACCTAATGGATTTAGATCCGTATGATGTAGTGTTTATTCTGGGTAGGGATAAATTATTAGATCCTCTAAGTTGATAATTTGTGTTACAATGGAACCATGGAACCCAGTTTTCGTACGGCCAAATGCACTACAATATCGAACAAGCGCACAAGCAAATTAACATACCTTTCGTCACACAATTTCAACCAGCTTTGAAAGGCTTAAAGAACATACTATTGCACAAATGGCATTTACGGGTAATTCAAAACCAGCCTAACCTCTAAGAGATATACAAGGAATCTCCCTTGATCTCTTACAGAAAAGGAAAATCACCTAATTGTATGTTTGCAAAAGCAAAACGGTGAAAGCTACTAGAACACCATGGACACACAACAGTAGTCGCGTTGGTCTGTCAAACCCATTTTACACACATTTTATGCAAAATTGACATTTTTACAAGCCTCCTTTGAGTTTTAATGACAGCAGGTCTTTAGAAGGTGGGCAACTGAAAAAAAAAACCATGGGCAACCAAAAAAACAAAACTGGTTGTCCAAAGGGCAAATAAGTAAAAAAGTAAGTGTCAAACACTGTATCTTATCAAGTCTATAGATTAATTAAGTAGGTACCTTTTTACTATAGGGCTTGCATTAGGGTTATTCTTAGGTTGGTGCATTGAAGTGAAATGCTTGGAAGTACCATTAATTTCTTAGCCAATCCTCTGAGAGCTTTTTTCAAACCTATCTATTATTGTGGGAAATGGAAGGTGCCAGGCGAAAACATGGTGGATTACTGTTCTTTTAAAACAGTGAGTGGGCTCTTGAGGTTTTCGTCTAACTTTTACGTACCAGCAAAGGGCTGTGAGACAGGCTCCAAGCCTATGTTCCTCATTGTATGGGGACTTGAAAGTCTGACCATTAGTTAATGGACTTAATACAGTGTACATATCTTTTAAGACCCTGAGCGATAGTCTAACTGAGGTTTAAACCCACAATCTTCAGCACATTGACACAATGGTCAACTACATTTACGTGGTCGTGTAAATAAGCCAACCGGACTGCCAACAGCATCAAAAATGTTATATTTTAGTTCAATTTTAGTTATCTTTAGTACTATTTCAGTATGTAGTTAATCCAAGTCACAATATTTCTGAAAATGCTGTAACCCTTTTCGTCATTTGCAGGTAACAGTATATCAGTATGTCGAGGAACATGGTTCACTGGATCATCTTCCACTGACACTTGGCAACCCCTTACTGAAGACGATGCTGAACAGATTGAGGAGTCACACCAAACCATGTGGCGTGCTATGGTGGGTCCTAATTCCTGTCCTGTTCCTCTTAAACCCAGTATAGGTATTCATGTCGGAGGGCAAGTGCATAGTTTCTTATGTCCAAACCTGAACTACTTGTTTATTATAGTAGGCCAAGGATTCTAATTAATGTTGAAGGCTTTGTTGAATTGCATTTGGGGTCACTGTTTGTATCCACTTGGGAATTAGGGTTCAAAGGACACCTTGTAACATTTTATCACCAGCTTTTATAAATAGAGTTTTGTGATGAAAACTTGAGGAGAAGGTTTGGAGGACACTTTGTTTACCATACACAGCGTGTATCAATATTTGCAAATTATCCTATTGAAACATTGATATTCGTGGCCTGTGTGACAGACATAGTTTTGTTTTTCTCCGCTGAAGGGTACTCGGTGGAGAGAAATGACATGCGGAAGTACATTTGCCAGGCAGGCTATACACCCTTTTAATAAGTCTAATATATGCCGTTTTCCGCTAATGACGTCGAACTCGTGCTTTCAAATTTTATTCAGAAATGTACGAAGGCTTAAAAAAACAAAAGAAAACGGAAAAGTTTTAAGCCTTTGTACATTTCTGAATAAAATTTGAAAGCACGAGTTCGACGTCATTAGCGGAAAACAGCATATATTAGACTTATTAAAAGGGTGTATAGGGACCTTTGCTTGTCTTGCATTTAAAGCAAACTGTTTATTTGAAATCAATCCAAAAATTCATAAAAAATTATCACTTAATTGACTAGGGTTATTTTTTATTGACATTTGTGCTTCATTTTAGGGTCTTCCAGTTGGACAAGTTGAAACAGTTTCTGAACGACAGGGTAACTTTAATAAATTAAAGACCTATATCTTTGAATTGCGAAAAGAAGCAATATTGTTAACATTGATGATCACCATAGTTATGAACATTATACACTTTGATTTTTTGGTTCTTGGCTAGGAAATTAAGGGCACCATTCATTAGCTTACCTCCAAGGGAAGCAATGAATAATGCAAGTTTTTATTTCCTCCACAAAGTCCAAACAGAAACCATACAGGTGGATTATAATGTACTACAACTTTAATACATGTTAGTAGTTGTAAGGGGACCAAGTGGATTGCAATCACATAATGAATTACTTTCAACAGTCGTTTGAAAACTGCTCTATAGATACTGGGAAGTTAATTTTCATTACTAGTTTGCTCTGTAAAACTTCTTAGGACTTGGTCGCCTAACTTTGAAAGGCTTTTATGTGGAATGGAATGACATAGCAGATGTGTGGCTATACTGGGATGATGTGAAGTCCAGGATCATTCGGAATGTTAGTGAGAAGATTGGATTCTCATCAGGTAAGGTATTCATCAATGAAAGGAGCAGGGTTTGCGCAGTGCAAAGAGCACATCCTCTTCCACCAATCTGTCCCAGGTTTGCTTACCAAACTCTACAAAAATCATGTAGGGTGAGTCTGTTAGTCTTCTACTCTGCAGTAATAGAATTTTGTTTGGTAGTCTGGTTCCCCTCCTTGATCTCAATGGGTCGGGGGGGGGGGGGGGGGGGGACTAATGTTTGATTCAATTCAATTTGCTGTCTCAATATTTACTGGTAGAGCTTGACTCATTAAGAAAGTCTTCCGTTTGGTTGGATAACACCCTCCCCAATTTGCACAATTCTTCGGGCTTTTATCAGCAACACCACTATCCTGTGGTGTTGGCTGGGATATACTGCACAACATATTTCCAGACAGATGCCAGTTAGCAGTATCCCATGAGATGACTTCGGGATATTAGCCAGTATAAAAAATACCATAATACTCTGTTTGTCTCTCCAAATTTTTGCATAAGCATTGTTTTTCTTTTCTCTTGGGACTTACAATGTACAATGGTCCCAAGAGAAACTGGAAACAATGCTTATGCAAAATTTTGGAGGGACAAACAAAGAGTATTATGGTATTTTTTATACTGCCTAATTATACTTGAGTCACTTTTTTCTATCCCTGTCATATTCATATTCGTATTTGTAGCACAATCAGCCTTATCCAGTTATTTTAAAACAGTAATGAACTTGGTTTTTTCTAAGTGAATCCTTTTGTTGTTTTAGGTGCTGCTAGCCAGCTTCATCGTGGTTACCACAGTGATGCGAGTCCTGATGACAAGCCCCCTGACATTTCTCACTTGGTGTTTGTCGTACATGGCATTGGTCAGTTGTTACACATGAGTAATATTGTCAAGAGTTGCGCTGAGTAAGTACTAGAATGATGTGATTCTAACACATTTTAAGAAGGTTGTGCACATGAAGGGCTTACGGCTTGGCTTGGTTTGTTATACATCAGACCACTAAGCAGGAGGTCAGGCTGCAATCCCTACATGTAGCCAGACCATCTGACACCCAAGCTCTTTTGGCGAGCAGGTCTTTTAGTGGTCATGGGCTAAGCATATAATCCTCCCCAGAAGTTTTGGCCGCTATCTTGAACGTCGGAAGCAGAGGAATTTTGGGGAGAGGAATAAATTGCCACCAAGAGGATGAGTCAAAAGCGGGAGAGGTGCCTCCCAACATCCATCCAACATGGCGATGGCAGCTCGATAAG
>NC_090882.1:2023134-2025634 GCF_036669935.1 Montipora foliosa
CTGACCTCTCGTTGAATTTGTTCCAGATAGTCCCTGGTTCATTTTCCTGGCTGCACTTGTAAATAGCCAACTGGTTTGCCTCGGGCTAGTTGGGATTCTTAAGAGTTGTTCTGTTCTATGCTCGGAGATATAAGTATATACTATATCTACTCTACAAATCCGAGGGTAAATAATGATAATTACTTACTTATTGTAAGGAAATAAACGGACAATAGGACTTTCACTTGGAATCCATATTTATTTGTTTAAAAAACAAAAGAAAATAGACAGTGTTGATCGAATTTGGTGCCTTTGGCCTAAAATGCATAGTGCATATAACTTGGATTCGCTCTGACGAAGGGCTAACGCTCGAAACGTCAGCCTTTAGAATTTACATTATCAACTCCGTTGATAAAACCTAATTTTTGTATACTACTTCCCCACCAACGCAGCACCACAGTTTCTTTAGAAACTACCCCCTTCATATAACTTAAAGATTCGTCAAGAATCTGGAACTGTAGATTGTGTGATTCCCAGAGTTAACTGTAGGTTCTAAGCCAATCAGACTCAAGATAGTAAGTACATCCGTTATAAATTGTAGTTTTGTTTTTTGTTACAGATCATTGATGGCGTACGGGATGAAATGAATCGCTTATATGCCATGTTTTGCGCAAGAAATCCTTATTTTTTGGAAAGAAATTGCAAAGTTTCAATTGTAGCTCATTCATTGGGCAGCGTCATAGCATATGACATCCTTACTCTGTGGGACATTGAATTGAGGCATCTATCCCATGATGCAACGACGGGCACCGGGTTTTTGACAGAGAGCCTCGACTACCTTCGTTCAGTCGCTAGTCGAAGTCCACTTGAAGTGGATGACGGTTGTACGCCACCTGAATCTTCGGGAAAACATAAAGAGAACTTGAGACTTGAGCTTGCCAAGGCTCGCAGTAGAGTTATGCAACTGGAAGCCATGATTACAAGCGAAGTTGAACATGAAACTCATGGAAAAGACACCAGCGCAGATGAATGTCCCTATGCTCTGAGATTTAAGGTATGATATGGGTTATCAACAATGGAGGCAATTTTAAAAAACTGGCTGAAGTGATAAATTTGGAAACTCGCTTCAATCCAAAGTACCCTTTCCTACGTGTTGATTGCTTGACCCATTTTGAGCCGACTTTAAATAGAATGAGTTGAAGTGCTACTGTGGCCAAAAAAGCAATTCTTCTTTTTCTTTGGATTTCAGAACAATGTTAACTATGCGTCCCACAGGGTTTTGAACGTTGAAGGGTTTTGAGACGGGGCCTACGGTTTATCGTCCTTATCCGAGAAGACTAGATTTGCAGATATCATTACAAAGGCAGCACTTTCTCCTCCGTTATTTAAAGGCCCTGAGTGTTGGTTCGGCCGGAGATTTTGATCCCACGACCTCCCGCACAGTAGGCCGATGCTTAACCAATTGAGCCAATGGTCGACCATAATTAACATTATTCCATGAGCCTGCGTTGAATACGAGATGGTAAATAGCCAACGAGGCGCGTAGCGTCGAGTTGGCTATTACCAATCTCGTATCCAACGAGGGCTAATGGAATAACTGTTTTATTAAATTCTCAACCTTCGTTTTTGCTAAAGTTTATTTAAGTTTAAGAAACGACTGAAAAGTGATGTAAATTCCAAACGCCAGAGATTTTATGCTGACCGACATTTGCCGCATTCATTTCCATATAAGGTCAAACGCAAGTATAATGGCTGGTAACCGAGATCCAGTGAACCAATGAGAGAGCTAGAAGTTTGAGAATTTAATAAGAACTGATAGCCTGTGTCCCGCGAGCCAATGAAAATGCTGGAAATCTGATATCCGTAGTTCAGTTTTTAATAAAAGGGGATATAGTTTTTTAAGTTTGAATAGACAAGTAAGACTGTGAATGAAAGCTCTCTCAAGTGACCTCTTCTTTAAGCTGCTGAACGACCACCCTTGATATGCCTCGGACATCCTTATGGCGTTCCGAAAGTTCTGATTGACTCACAAGGAAGCTTAAGCACGCGGCGACATTCTTTTGGCGCTGACGGCAACCGGAAGTGAACGTTTCGCATGCCAGGACAGTATTGTCTCCCAGTTTTGTAAACTAATCATCTCTAATGGAGAAAAAGATACTTAGCAATACACATTTAGTTGTGTGAAGACAAGTTAAAAGGGAAGACAGCTCACTTCTGATTGCCGTCCGCATCACAAAAACGTCACGTGCTTAAGCTCCCTACTAGATCGCGGCTGTGAGTTCATGTGTACCGTATTATAACGCCCAGTTTTGGTCGGGTCGAATAATCTGTGTCGTGAAGCGAATTTTATATGTATGGAAAAATTCAAAATTTCTTAAATGTAGCAAAATTATTATTCACTTCTCTCTTGTTGTGTAGGAGTTGGGTTATTGCCAAATCGCTGCCACATGTTTCGTTGGCTGTGAACAATCCCATATCCAACGCATTTTCATTTTCATTTTCATTTTCATAATTGTTAAAT
>NC_090882.1:2033134-2063134 GCF_036669935.1 Montipora foliosa
CAAACAAAAGTGCTTCTCAGGACTACAGTCACCCAAAGTGATCAATTTCTATCAAGGAATTTCATTCCTAGTAGGTTAAGGCCTTTTTCATCTCAAGAATGTACTTGTTGAAAAAGTGGGGTCTAGACTGTGCTTATCCGATATTGGTGCCCTTTCGTGTTTTAAGGTAGTGCATGTAATCATTGATTGTAGGGTACTGCCTCCCAATTTCTTTCAGTGCTAAAAGAGCGATTGGATTACACGTTACGAGAAGGTTACATGGAATACAACTACTGGTCAGCGGTGACCTCTCACGTCTCGTACTGGACTTCATTTGATGTGGCTCGTTTTATACTTGAGCACTGTCTTGATGCCGCAGAGGAGAAGACGCCAGGAGACGTGGAATTTTCGTAATTCAACCTTCATTGGTTTGCAGATCATGTTCCTATTCAACTGTACGTGTAAGTACGATGTTTGGACCTATTGCTTTGTGACTTGCATTAGCTGAAGTTATTAGAAAACGGAAAAAGTTGCCTTTGAGGAATTTCCGCTTGTTCAATCGGGAAATATTGGTTACAAGGTTTGCCTCGTCAGCGTAAATAATTAATTCATCATTTTCTAATCTATCAGCCAAGGATTAGCACCACTACTGAAAGTGCATCACACAGTTTTGTATCCCAGAGATTTTTATCAAGTAATTTATGGGCCCATCGGCGCTTTTTACCACCCAATAGTTTAACAAATTTTATGGGTAATATTTCCCTGATTAGTGGAATCAAAAGGCTTAGCATTTGGAAGATAGCTTAAGTTCTAAAAGGGCCTATATTTTTCTCAACGAACTGATAACGGCGAAAGGCTTGATTCCTTCTGTGGGCAAATTCGTATAACCTTGGGACAAAATATAAACATGAACGTCACTTTAGAGCCTATTCACTCGCGTGGAACAACGGCAGTGATACTCTTTTAACCGAAAGAGTAGAAAGTTGTTTGCATCACGGCTGCTCTGACGTTATGTGCATATGCGTCATAGGAACAAAACAAAAAAGATTGAAAGCGAGAGAAGGGGCGCTGGCCAGAATCGGTAAAGTACTCAAAAATGTTTTCAGTTGCTCTCGAAAATGGAAGTCTGTTTCCACTTTTGAATGGACATTCGATGGTTAGTCTCTCCGGTGTGACGGTTAAAAGGCATCTTGAGAAAGGGTAAATGCGTAATGAGTATGCGGAATGGCATAATTATGCAGAATGAATGTGTGCAGTTTGACTTGAAGATCAGAAATTCAGTTTTTAGTGTGTGGTGTAAATTATAGCTTACCCTTCTCAAAGAAGTGATCGAGCTAGCATAATAATGGTGAATAAGTTATTAATCTGTTGCTGTGATACAGCGTACATCGCATTCCATGTGGTTATGCTATTCTGCATTTTATTTCACGTGCCAGCCTCACCCCAGTCTCTCGCGCCAAAGTTTCGGCGTTCGTCACAAGTGCACGAACAGGTAAAGAGAATCTACTGAAGCAAATTAAAAACCGCTATAAGCGACTGCTTTATAATGATGAAAGTGAGTGTTTCCTTTGTTCTAAGAAAATTAAGAACCGCTATAAGCGACTGCTTTATAATGATGAAAGTGAGTGTTTCCTTTGTTCTAAGAAAATTAAGAACCGCTATAAGCGACTGCTTTATAACGATAGAACTAAGTGTTCCCATTTTTCTAATCTGTATTCACACGAATATTGAAAATGGTTCGTCAACGGGTTATTTATTTTTTATTTATAAATTTTAAGAATAAATAAATCTTCCTTTTCTATAAACATACATTGCATGCTTTTATAAGCGAATAGCTTGGAAGTATTTTTCTGTCTAGTTTTAGCAGAATGACAAAATAAATATATTATACACGATATTCTTGTGCAATCTTCGAATGCGCCCATGCGAACTTGCCACTGTGAAGATCGCGTCTGCAGTATTGCTCGAAATGGCTTGCGCGCGTGCTCTAGTGCTCATTAGAGAGCATTTAAGATCCGTTCCAAACGGGCATTACTAAACCACGAAATAGCGAAACGAAGCTCCAAAACACCATGTATGACCCCACCATATATTGAATACTAACCGAGAATGGTTGGATTTGAGATGAAATATCATTTTAGGCCTAATTAGGCCTAAAACGTTATTGCTCCTAATTCATTGAGATTAAGATTAGGATTCAGTCCAACCTTTGTCGGTTAGTATTCAATGTATGGTGGGGTCATACATGTTGTTTTGGTGCTTCGTTTCTCTGTTTCGGTGTTTAGTCATGTCCGTTCCAAACGCCTCTCCAGTCATGTGCCGAACCTAACTGTTGAGTTTAGCACGGCAGAAAAGCGGGGTTTCAATCAATTTGGTTCGGCAGGTTAGGTTTAGGGCGGCAAACAACGTTAAGTTCAGAAGGTTCTGTCGCATTATGTGACCATGGAGCGGCAGCTGATTCATACGACGTTATCGTCATGTGCCGAACAAAACGCATAAATTAAGACAATTTATAAGCTTCCTAAGCTTAGGAGTTGTACCCTTAACTAAGCCCTTATCTGATCGTTAGTTTGCTACGACCCACAGGTACGACGTATGAATCAATCGTTGCTACGAAGTCGTTCTTAAGTCGAACTTTATTGGGTTAGGTTCGGCACATGACTGGAGCGTGCGTTTGGAGCGTGCGTTTGGAACGGGCCTTAAGAAGCTTTAGCAATGACGGCTGGTTTAATAAGCAAAAACAATGACTCTGCGCGCATGGCCCTGCACTCCCCGAAAATCCATTTTACGTTTTTCTACATTTTTTTGCCGGTCTCGGCCTGATAACTACGTGAAATGACAAGATCCAAATTTAAGGTTATGTTGGAGGACGCGAGCACCCAACCATGCATTTTCAATTCTCTCTCCAAACACGAAACAACATCTACACCAGTCTTTTTTCCTGGAAAATAAGCACAAATTTTCTAGTCCGGACAACTTTGAATAATTTCGAAATGATTAGAATAACGCAAGGTTATGTTTTCAGATTACAATGTCGAAGACGTAGTCCATTGTGCTTTTGAGCTTAAAAGCTCCCACTTGATAAGCGGCGACGACGGTAAATTAACAATTCCCCAGTTTGTAACTGTTAATTTCCAAATTCTCGATGTTGTCCGTGTAATATAGTTGAACGAAGTAGCTTTCAGTTGGTTTGTGAGAACGCCAATGAAAGGAATATCCTTAAATTTTGTCATTCCAAGTTGTTGTTTTGCACGGACGGGAGGAAATGAACCAAAAACGCGTCTCGCACGTGCACCACGGTTTTTGAATAATTCGTGGAGTTGGCGTTGTAGTTGTTGAATATATGTTACGTACAATGTCGTTTACTCCTCGCTTTTGTTTTCTGTGCGTTTTCCTTGCTGCGGGCGCTTTTCTCGTGTTACGGTTCCCAAACCATCGATAGCTAGCAAGTGCGCGAATTTCCTATCATTGTTTCACCGTTTCCAGAGCATAGCATCACCATAAAGTGTGCGGACTTGTGTGACTGTGAAGTTTTTGAAGCGTTTTTTGGAGCGCCATTTTTCTTGAGCGCTAAAAACATTGATTCTTGTCCCTCTCTGTTCCTTCGCGCTGAGTGGAACACTGTGAATCCATTGGGGAGTAGCTCTTGAATCAACAGTGTATCGTGCTTGTGACTTTTCTGGTGAAAAAAGAAAACAAAACCGGTGTGTTATTCTTGTGAGCCATGCGCAGCTCAGTTGCCAATTTCTCCTGACGGTATTCATGATTGATACTGGCAGTGAACCTAATTTCTTTTTCACTTGTGAGACTATTTCCCTCCTATAGAAAAAACCGTTTTGAGGTTAATTGCCAAGTCTTCCATAAAACAATTAAGAGTGCTAAAAACTGTTTTTTTTAAATCATTTAAGAAAGTGCTTTAAAAGCATTTTAATCGTCAACTGAAGGAACTCTGTCTTCACTTCAAACGATTTTTGTAGAAGTTTAATTAAGATGAAAGTTGATTTAAGATGAAAGGACCAGGATCTTATTTATCCTCATAGGATCATGACCACTTAATCAAACATAGCGATAGCTAGCGATCATGAAAAATGTTCTGGTTTGGAAGTAGATTTTCCTTACTTAAGATCAGAAGCCAAGTTTTTTTTTCTTAACAGAATCAAAAGATAAAAAATGCCAACATGACGTCATGTAAAAACTGAGAATAGAGAATTTTTGCGAAAGTATGTGTTTGATACTTACAGTGCACGTAACCTCAAAGTATTTTCTTTTGAAAGAGAAACGTGTACCATATATTTAATAGGAATAGGAAGGAATATATTTAATAGGAATAGGAAGGATTACGTTTTTGCAAACGTTGACCGTGTAGCACTTATATTTGAACAGACTTAACTGATTAGAGTGTAATGTGAAGTGCTAAGCTTCTACCCCATATGAACCATGTGAGCGTTAGCCCTACTAATGGAAATGGCCACACACAAGGACAGAGAAAAGCTCTTACCAGGGTGTAAATTGAACCCACTTCACATTGCACTCTAATCGGTTAAGTCTGTTCAAATATAAGTGCTACACGGCCAGCATTTGCAAAAACGTAATCCCTCCTTGTACTTGTACATGTTCATTACCGTGACTTTAACATCTTCAGTTCCCACGGTGATCTAACCCGAAGGTCGTGGGTTCAATTCCCACCCTGGTCAGAGTTTTTCTCTGTCCTTGTGTGGGCCCATTTCCATTAGCAGGGCTAACGCTCACATGGTTCATATGGGGTAGAAACTTAGCACTTCACATTACACTCTAATCAGTTAAGTTTGCTTTTAATAGGCCTAATGAGGTATGAGAGAGTAAAAAAAGTTGGCATTCATTTGTCCCACGGCCGAGCTAGTGAGAGGCATGGGTCTATCCTTCAATGACGCCAAGAACTAATTTACATTGTCAAAGTTTTTTCAAACATATAAAGGCCCACCTTCAACCGACAGGCTTTTTCACCGTCTCTTTTTGTTATGGAAATTTGCATTGCATATCGTAGCCAGCTGAGTGGATGAATTTCATATATTTTACCTTTGCTTCTCTAGATTTTACTTTTAATAGGCCTAATAAGGTACGAGAGAGTAACAAAGCTGGCATTCATTTGTCCCATGGCCGAGCTAGTGAGAGGTATGGGTCTATTCTTTCAGTGACGTCAAGAACTGACTAACGATTGTCAGCGTCTTTCTCTTGTATAACTTATGAGGCACATTAAAAAGTAGAATGTAGAGAAGCAAAGGTAAATACAGCATATGTATGATATTTAACTTTTGCTACAGTAAATATTTTGAGGTTAGGTGCACGTTAAGGTAAGCTTGCGTCACTCCAAGAACTTTTCTAGCTTACCAGTGTAGTGTAGACCTTGGCAGTTATACTACTTATGGCTATAAACCTTCCAGATGTGACGTGTTTTATTCTTACTATACTCGGAGCGCAGGACTGAAGCTCGAACAAACCTAAAAAGAGGAAATTAGGAAGAAGAAAAGATATGAATAAGAATTTGTGCGAAGCAAATCGATAAATGAGGAGCTCTTAAGTAATGTTTTGAAAGTTCTGAAAATTGCAGAAGCCATAGGCGAGTGCAATTTGAGAACTTTCAAAAGATCGCGAGTGACCATAAATCACGAAATGCACGAGCAAGTTCATACGATTTTTTATTTATTATATAATCAACAAAATAAATCCATCGCTTTGTCTCCATAGCAACTTCCGTATTGCACTCTATAACCTATTTATGCACTCGTCATTGACCAATCAGAAACGCGATATTTTGTTGGCAGGATAGCATTAGATACCCGCCATCGAACCACCTTTCTCTTTGCTGTGAAATTACAGAAAGTAAACTGATTTCTGTAAGTTTTTAGTTGAAAACAAAGGAAAGATTCAGAAGGATGACAGACTCGAACGTTAACCATTAGCTTTAAGATATAGGCAAACGAGGTTGAAATTTCAAAAGTATTTTACGGAGATACTAAACAATCACCGAAAGGCTAACCGTTTTGAAACCAGTGCTTAGACTTAGATATACTACAGATATGTGGCAAAACGTTCTGTATCTGACACCTAGAAGTTTACATTCGAAAAGGTTGAGAACATACCTTGTGTAAAAAAGGAAATGTCGCGTGAGGTTTTCAATTTTATCCTTATACTTCTCGACATGTGACATGCTATTTCTCGGTTCACAATTTATGGCGAACCTCCTTCCAAGGACAGTTTCCCCCCTCCCTTTTCCGACTCCTGACGCGGAAAAGTCCTGAGGACGAGATTGATTTATGACGTCAGAATCCCTTATTGAATGGAAAGAACTCTGAGTCACTTACACTGATTGTTTTCTTGGCAATAAGAGTCGTTTACGCCGTGCACTGTACCATTGAATAGCATCGCTAGATGGAATCTCAATTTACTCCACAAGTGCGCCAGTCTGCTGTGTGTTGGTCCTTGCTCACAGCTTCCTCTGTTGTTCATGTGTGGTGAAATCGTGTATCGTCTGTCTAGCTTGTCTTTTTGGAGTTTTGGTTTGATGCTGGAATGAGCGCTTGATAATTTTGCCGTTACCACAAACATCACCACAACAAGAAGTATCTGTCAAAATGAAACCAACAATTTGAAGAGTTCGGTGCTTGTTTGAAGTAGCAACCACCTTCTTTTTAATTCTTATCCTCCCAAGGTTTGCGGATCGTCTTCGGCGGTAACATCCTCCCAGGCTGTCGTTTTTAAGGTACTCTTATTTTACCTCGCCACAAACGCCTGCTTTTCCTTTACTACAGTTTAACCTGTGAGCCTTCCTGGCCAATCACGATCCAGTTGTCTAACGATAGTAAATTAATGAAATGCTTATGAAGAAGTCCGTTATACTCCTGAATGTTCTGCTTGTGACGTCATCTTCCAGAATTCAATAGGTAAAATTTGATTGGCTAAACTGTGGGAAAAGAATGTTGCTTTCGGGTAAGCAGGCGTTTGTGGGGAGCAAGTGAAATACGACTCCCCTAAAAAACGACTGCTTGGGAAGCTATAACTTCCACTGAGAGATCTTGGCCATTCTTATAATTGGTGTCACGTCAACGTGTCACACAATGCTGAACGCGGGACAATAATGCACAACATCACACTGAAATGCAAATTTTAATCTCGATCTTTTTAGTAATTTTGATATACCTGACGAAGAAATGATTAGCTGTGTGACAACCGTCCAGAAAGAGAAAGAAAGCGCCGTAAATCGATCTAAACTTCCTGAACGTGATGTTGGTCTCGATCTTGAATAATTCTTTTTGAGGTTGATATTGTGGCAAAAAAGAAGTGAAAGTGGTTTAGCTTGTGGCCGATATCAAAATCGAGTGTGGTTTAGCGTTGACTGTCCTCTTGTCGACAGCAATATTCGTCACGACAGAGGTCAAAATTTGCTGTAGGCTCACTCGCTCTTACATACATATTAAAAACGAAGAGCGCTTATGATTTCTCATTAAAAGACCAAGCGATATCGGAGCGCTCACATGATATAGAAACTTGAAAACAATTGTAAAGTTTGAGCCTCGTGGTTGAAAATTCTGGGCCGTAAGTTAGAAAAAAATAATGATAGGCGAGGACTTAGCAATTTGATTCTATTGCGAAGCGAGCCATCAACTGAAAAGACTTTCCAAAATCCAATATGGCTGACAAGCTCACAAGAGTAATAACCATTTTGAATTTGGGGCAAAACGGCCCAATTTTTAACTCTGTCAAGAAAAACCTATGGTACGAAAGGACCGCAATACTTGAAAGACCTTAAAACACTGGGTTCGAAAAAACGAAATTTTGTGACAACGGAAATACGACGAAGGTCTTCTTCAGAGGGAGTAGTAGCATTGCATCTATGCGAGGAATCCAAGACAGTCAGAAAATGGGGAAGAATTTTCAATGATTAATAATATGCAATGTTTTTTAAACCAACTGACGGTTACCCAAGGAAGAAAATCACCTCATCCATCTTTCGTCACGTTGAAATCTGTGATATACACCCGAGCACGTACAAAGTACATTTTTTTCTTTATCATCTCACGGTCTAGCCGAGATATCAACAGTATTTCAGACAAGCTTACATTTTCTTTATTAACTGATCTGAATACCGAAGTAATTTTTTTGTCTCGGTTCAATGGTAAACTTGTCTGTATTTTTGAAAACGTTTTTGAAAGTAAATCGTCCGGTTTTTTTAAATTTGCCTTCAAGAGATAAAGTGTGAGTTAACTCGACGTTTGAAAAACTGTGCGATTAATTTTCGTTTTGGCCAATCCAGTCGCATAGAGGCTGCAGTATCGAGCAAAGGAAAAGGCATTTACTAGTATCTAAGGCAAACTCGTCTAAACGTAATGGACATAACATAATTCATGTAAACCGTGGCCTTAGTTATTAAATTTAACTTTAAATGAGCTTATGCTTTTAGGCATGTACAAACGTCGAACCGGGTCCGATCGCTCATCTCGGATCGACGTTAAAAAAATGATAAGGCGTCGAGAAATCTCCCTAGCCCTAATCTTTAAGCTAACCTTGGTTAAATCGGCGCAAAGGTCGAATAGTTTTGGCATACAAAACCGTTTTTCGCTCGATCCGAGGTGAGCGAGTCCGGTCCGACTTTTGTACCCTTGAAACCTTCCTCATGCTTTTGGATATTCAGTTTTCCGCAAGACGCTGAGTGGAACGGAAACGTCACTAAAACGGAAAACCGAAGGCTGCTGTTTGTCTTGAAAGCATGAAAATTGACTTGAATGTTCTCACTTCATAGTCTCCTTATTTTAAGAAGCTGCTCAATGTCTGTAGCTAAAATGCAACTGAGAAACCAAACAAGCTTTTTTGATTTTTGGCAAGCTGCAATTTTCATCCCGCTGGCGTTTTCCGTTTTCCGTGAACGCGTTGCTAAATCTGTCTGGCCTTGATTGTTCAGTCGAAAGGGCGATAACGCTATCTACCGGATAAATCACTACCCAGCGGATAAACACTTGCAAAACCAATTGAGTTATCCAGTGGATAGCTCTATCCACCCCCGAACAACTTTTGCCCGATGATTATTCGTGTAACTGTCAAAAGTTCACTATCTCATATTCTAACAACATCGATATAGTTTACCGACTATTAAATTGAAAGAAAACAGCATTTATAAGAACGGTAGGTGGCGTTAGTGTTTGTTTCCTTTGTAGATTTGAAGATTTGTTTTTTAATGTTCTTGGTAATGAAATGTTTCTTCCAATTTTACAACTAACACTAAGACAAACTTCCAGACAAAAAAATTGATTTGCATCTATATTAAATAAAGAAAACTCTAGACAACCAATATAATGATTTTGTAACTGTTAAGTTAGAAAATGGGTACGTGTCCGATATTTTGGCCTTTCTCGTCAAAAAAAGATCTATCCCTCTTGGGTACTTTTTGCCTAAATTCAAAGAGCAATCGTTCATTAGAGCGATATATAATTTGATCCATTTTAAAAGTCAAATTCGAAGACTTACCATTTTCATCCCCATGTGTTTCGTCAAGATTTGTGTTCTCTCAGTAGCGTCTTATACTTTACAGAACTTTTTCCTCGTGCGAATTGAGTTGATCAGTTCGCTTCCATTGTCTTATATAGTCCTCCATTGCTTTGTTAGGGTGTAACCTAGCTTTTAGAATTTTCCTGTTGAAAATAAAGGAAAATATTTGAGATATCCCAACGCTCTCAATGCTATTATTTGCGTGTCTTTTAGGACTTCCACCGTGGGAAGAGGTCTTACATCAGCATCCCGTTTTTTTACGTCTATAAAGAACACTTAAAAATTCTTTGCTGTGCCGCAAAGTGAGAATTGCATTGTTGTTTAGCTGTGTCTGCAGAATTAAGTAATGTTTGTTCTAACACCCATGCACCTATGCATTATGCGGTCGGCAAAATTGGTTAACTTAACAGTTTATAAATGCTAATCGAAGCCAAAACGTTGTCAACAGACTAGAAAAAGCAATCGCATCGAAGATAAATAGTTTAAGTCAATATTTCAAGTTGTTTTGCTCAAAAAAGGAAAACAATTAGTATTGTTAATTGATTATGAACATTTAACAACCCTATTAGCATTTAAGTGACAAGTTTATACTGACTCGTCAATTTCCTTTAGGGACATCTTTTTTTTTTTTGCGTTACCAACCTCGAGGTCTTTCTTCCGACCATTTAACTGACGTGGACGCTCGGTTTTGTCGAATCCGATCGCATAAGACTTTAGCTGATCAGAGCATTCCTCTATATTTGGTGCGAATAGATCGGTTGTAAGCAGCAGTCTTTTACTCGTAGGTGAAAAGGTCCTTCGTCTGTTCGCCAAATGCCTAAGACAGGTCGAAGCTGTGTAAAATGGGAACAGGGAGGCCGTTTAAAACTAGAATTTTTGGGTCAGAGGTGAGTTTTAAAAATAGTGCAGTAGTTTCTGAACGCGACCGGTTTTTTCTGCTTCTTGTGATGGAGACGGCGGTACGATGAATGCAAAGTTTTGAGATAAAACTACATGAATCGATCTGGTTGATGGAGATCATTGTAAAGTTTGTTGTCATGCTTTAGCACGATTAATGCTTTTTACCATTGTAAACACCCAAATCTGACCCCGACTAATATATTGGGCTTTTGCGGCAAAGGCATGGTTTGCTTTTGATAATTAGCGGACTCAGTTAACATTTCACAATTTTGCTTGTCGGCGTTCTATCTTTTGATATACAATTGTAGCGGGCCCAATGGCAATTGAGTCGGTCTCGGCGTTGTACTAACAAAGTGGCCAAATCATTGTGCAAGTGAATGGACTGTCGGCTTTTCGAAAGACAGGCGGTTTGGGAGCACCGTAATTCAAGTGCATAGTTTGTACATTAGTTGCCAAGGTAAAATCTTACTTTTGCTTGATTTGCAAGCAATACTTTTCTAGAATTGCAGCGAAGAGGAAACAGCGCCTTCTGGAGTTCCTGGAACTGACCACAAACAAACGAGTCTTGAATTCTTTTTAATGTGAAGACGGCCGGCTTGATTCGAATTATTTAAAATGAATGGCTACTCCACTGAATAAGATGTAAGTAATATGCTCTCTCGAATTTATTAATATTAGAGGCTTTTTCCAGCGTGGGAGATCGTAAAAATAACGACACGGGCATTTTTAATTGCGGAACTGAATTCGAAGAAGAAATGAAAGTCTTATCAAAGTATCAACTGATGACGTTGATAGGCTGCGAGATGGCAATATCTCCTTCAAGTAGTTTTGGCCTTTTAATTTTACTCCGGAAATATTTAGCTGCTGTTCAATATTCTTTAGTATTGAACAACAAAACTATTACCATTGCTACATGAGTAGTACCTTCGTTCGTTGAAGCGAGTGCCTGTCTCAGATCGTGAAAAAATACCCGGTTTATATGCAATGGACTTAAATCATATGTCTTGAACTACTAGATACTGTACTTCGGTCTGAAACTCTGAATATGCACCATTGGAATTGTTGAGGGGGGGGGGGGAGTAGTTTGGTAGGACGTCGTGCTGGAAAGTTATGCTCGAAATCTTTTTTTTTTTTTTTTTTTTTTCACAACCAGCAGGAGTGCTAGATGTTTTTTTTCAACGTTTTTAGCGTGCGAGCGGGATATCGAGCGACTATTTTGGCGACGGAGCCGGTAGCCCGTACGCGCTCGATACCCCAAACAAGTGGGACAGTATCAATAACGACAAGAGCATTAGGGCAATCGCTCAATTCGTCGTTGATGCTACTTTTGCGAACTATTTGTTCACACATCTCACCAAGTTCAGTTGATCCCGATCAATCAAAATGAGGTGATAACAATAGATTGTAACCTTTAAAATAGTACAGTATTTGAGAAATTTTTGTTGTGGCTAATCAAAGTCACCTTTTATTGTGCTTGTACGATTTCCGTGCCATGTCTCCACATGAAAAAAACTTGAACATTGATAGTTTTGCTGGAGCAAATACTGATTCAATATTTTGTACTAAAGGCCTCAAACATGCTTTGAGGCAAGAGAGGGTGGGCAAGAGAGGGTGAGCGAGAAGAGTTAGGCTTCTAGTGAAAGTTTACGTATTTATGTTCCTACAATTATATACTCTTTAACTAGCAGTAATCAAAGATTAGTGAGGTGTGTTCGATTTCTGCTTTGTCATCTACGAGGCATTTGAAAGTAGTTGTGTATTATGGGGAGACGGTCACCCATCCAAGGTAGAAAACTTGACTTCCCTCACTATCACATGAGATCGAGGTTATTTGCGCCAGAACGAGATGACACGTCCTGCAAACGCTGAAATTGTATGGGAGGGTGGGCAGAGCACTGAGCGAAAAGCGTCACCAAAAACCAGCATACAGATGATTCCAGCTGGCTGTAAGCTGTGCTCCAAGGTCATACATGGACCGTATAGCGGCAGCCCGAGGCGCCATAGTATGCTTTCGGTTCGACCTTGTTTAGCTGCATCGTTGCTGTACTTGCGACGGCGATTAGCGTGACAATTATTGTTATTATTATTATTATTATTATTATTATTATTATTATTATTATTTATTTATTTATTTATTTATTTATTTATTTTTTTTTTTTATTATATCACGATTGATACCCGAGGGACATCCCGCGGAACTGACACGATTAGAAGGTCTAGAGGCAGTTGGTTAGCAGTTAGGGGTTTCTCAAGAAAAGGTCAACTCCAGTCGCGCTTTCACGCTAAGGCGAGATATATAAGCACACAAATGTAGGATGATCAGTCGGTACATTCGTACGGCTGACAAGTACAAATGGGGAGACGGTCATACGAGAAAGCAAAACGTTAAGATACCCTTTCTTTCTTAGCTTGTGAACAATACAGATAGAAGAGTGTGTAGATAGTTGCGGTGTACAGTCACCGACCGAGACGGTTTGCCAATGAATTGAATTCGTTGATGGATTAGAAGCTGGCGAACGTCGTCCAGTGGTTTGTGAGTGGGGTTTGTATGGGATATTCCGTAGTCAAATCCCGGGATTTGCATGCTGATATTCCGGGGTCAAATCCAGGATTCACATGCGGATATTCTGGGGTAAAATCCCGGGATCTGTATGCGAATATTCCAGGTTCGAAACTCGCTCTTTCCACAAAATGTCTCGAATTCAACTTCGACCGACACTCTTCGCATTTAGTTGGGTCCTTAAAAGCCGTTGCGTTGATTTGAATTGTTGTCTAAACGCAGCTTCACAAACTGCAAGCTACGACTGAAATATCACCTTGTTTTCGATTCTTCTCGTCACAGTACCCCCGTATCTTTTATTTCCAGCTCTCGACAAAGCTGTTTTTGCCAATGTTTCCTCATTCATCTAAGTACTTGTAGAATATCACGCCATACCAGTCACATTTGGTAAAGAACGGACTAGGACAAACCCCAAGACCGGAAACACCCCGTACTCTACACTTTGCGAGTAGTTTGTGGGTTGTGACTGAAGTCCCACGTTGTCCTACATACGTCTCATATTGTCCTACATTGTCTTACATTGTCCTACATAAGTCCTACAGAGTCCTACATTGTCATACGTAAGTCCCACATAGTCCTACGTAGTCTACATAAATCCAAACCCAATCTTCTAAATCATAGAGGTCATAAGATTCTAACCATTTTAAGGTGTGACTTCAGAGCAGCACTTTCTCTCAGAGTTGTTCTCGTCACTGAGTCCTTCCTCACGTTAGTTCTATGCTCTTCTTCGTCAGGTAACTGCTCAGCGTTCTTATTTCCAATGATTTGTTTGGCAGTGTTTGCTTGCATTTAATTTAGTTAAGGTAAGAAAATTATTGTGAGAGAGTTTTGTAAAAGTGATTTGGCTTAATTAATAGGATTTCACAATTTACATTAAGAGAGGTCATCTACACATTTGTAACGGAAATAAGTTTGTCGGTACGTCAAACAATCATTCCATTGAATGTATAAAATGCGAGGAACGACTTTGCATTGTGGCTTGTTGTGTTGCCAGAAAGCCGGTAATTGTTATTACATCGATCTTAATAAACAGTGTCTTAGTAGGCCCAGCTTGGGTGGCCAATACAAATATTTATCTTTATGGTCTGTTATCGTGATTTCCCCAGATATTTCGGAGAGCGATTTTGTATCACAGGATCAACATATAGCTTGACCTCTGAGGGTATTCCTTACCACAGAAATCTTTTTTGAGCCTTTTTGTAACTCTCAAATCCCGCGAAAAAAAAGTTTTCGTTGTGCCGTTTGTGGAAAGAATCTAGGTCTTTGCATCTGAAAGAGTTTTCGAGAAACCCTTGTACGGTCCACTCGTCGAGGATAAAGTGTTCAAACTAAAAAAAGTAAAAGTTATCAATACAAGCTGTTTTCAAGAACCAATTAATATATTAATCGCCTAATAGTTTTCTAGTTACAATGAGGCGCCTAATGCACCATACCAAAAAGTTTAAAATCTCATTTCACATCACAATTGTTTGAAATCACAACTTCCTCAATAACGTGGACGAAGTCTATTTTAAAACGAATCGGACTAGAAACCGAGTGGCCTATAGTGATGATCTTCTTTAATGTGGAAAGGATTTAGTAAGGCCTTTTTACCTTAACATTCTATTGAAAACTTTCAGTTGCTTTCCAAAAAGTTTTCAAACCTCTTTAAACAGTCAGTTGTTAAAACACTTAGCAGTCCATTTCTTTGGATTGCTGTCCTTCGAGGCAATTTTTTGCTGAAAGGAAGAGGTGATAGGTTACACATATTTCTTTCCGAAACGTGATGTGGTCGGTGCCATTCATGGGCAGGGATCCCAAGAATAGAGAGACAAAATAAAGCGTACACTTTACCTCTCACGTTTGACTGATCTCCTCCTTTTGTAAGACGTATGAATTAAGGTGATCGTCTATGGAAAATATTTAAACATATATTGATCTCTCGCGCCTAAATTTTCATCGCACAAGTGTTCGCTGAACAGAACGAGTTACATGAAACACTGTGAAAAGTGCATTCAAGATTGTAAACTTATTTTTAAATAGCGGAAAAGATAAACATGCCAGCCATATGTTAATCGTCAATCAAGATCTCCATTACTTTCAGAGTGACGAGAGATTTATAAGATGCGTATCACCGAATTTTTGTGCGCAATTTACCCGTCACTACTCATCAAGGCCTGAGATAGCGGAAGGATTTGAATTTCGGTAATTCCGGTGTTTGGGAGAACATGCACTCTTTTTATAAGGACGTCTAATTTAGGGTTGAGGCTGGGATTTCTTTTTTTTTTTTAACGATTTGAGCCTGAACACGTTCTTAACATATTCTTAAAGTTGTGCGGTGTACTAAGGACGCTTCCATTTGACAGACCTGACCGTACAGACCAGGCATTTGGAAGGACAAACTCTTAGAGAGCTTACTCGCAGGCTAGCTTGAAATGTTGACCTATGAAGGGTTCTTATGTGAAGAGAATCTTAATGAAAAACCTTAGCCTAATAGCTTTTACTCTCCCCTGCGAACGGCAACCGAAGAAGTAGGTCTAAGGCTCACGCACTTTCCTTTTCCATTCGTATTATATAATATGCAAAAAAACATTTCACATAAACGAGGTCCTGTTTTATTTTGCTAGTACAGTGGAACCCCCACCATTCGACCACCCCGTTATTACGACCACTTTTTTGCGGACCGAACAAAAGCCCACTCATTTTCTTATCTGAAAATCCGACCAGCCCTTTATTACGACCAACGACCACTTTTTGGAGTCCTCAGTCGTTATTTTCTTTATAACATTACCCAGTTAATACGACCGGTCAAAATGCTTGGTGGGGCTGCTGAACGAAAACAGACACAATCTGACAAACAATAACGGATTAATATTTCATTTAAATGTTTTTTAGCCAAAGGTGTTAGTGGTTAGCATGACATCCGGTAAATTGCAGTGTTCAGTACCCAGTGAAGGATGCATTTTTTTAATACAGCACTACAAAAGATCTGGTTGACTTAACTTTCCAGCATTTCGAGGCTCACAAAGTTATTTTGCCTTCTTGTTTCTGCTGCCTTCCACTGTGGCTTTTCTTTCCTGTTCTTTTCTCACAGATCGGTTATTTGAAATGTCGAATAATTTGTGATGCATATCAACGTTTCTTGGCTGTCCAGTAAACTTCTAAACGCATGGGATTTCCATCCCGTATCCTCCCCCACGATTAACGGCTTTCCCAACAACTTAAACTTGTGCTTTGGCTTCCATTACTCGGTTTCGTTTACTGTTACATTGTTCAGTTGCATTGAATTGCCGTTGTAAGGTTGTTAATTAACTGCAAAAAGGTTGATTTTTAGCGGATTAAAGGTATATACATGTACTGTAGTAGAATGTAGTCAGTTGAAAAGCATTTTGCATCATAATTTGACCCTACCCCGTTAATACGACCAAATTTCCATGGCCCGAAGGTGGTCGTATTATCGGGGTTCCATGTGCATGCATGTCTGTGCAGGACAAGAACTAACGAGCGAGGACAGATGGCGAATTTCAACTTGACGGACATTCATAAGTCCACGTGACCAGCACCCATCCTATTCTCTTCTACATGGCGGTCATCATGTGAAAGTGACACCATGATATTTACCAATCGCTCTTTAAGCCTCAGAAGGAATAACACGCAAGAAGTGTTGACAATCGTGAGATACAAACACATCATTTAAAATGACATTTTACTTAACATTTCGTATGCTTCAACACTGATACAGACAGTTAACCGTAAAGTGAAGGTGATTCCCTGGTTTTGCATTGCGCAACCCTACTGGGCATAATTTCTTGCGTCATTGACCGAATGCATAAATGGCGGCCAAAAATGTATTCTTTTGTTTATGTGCTAATGAGACTCGCTAGCCTCGCTCTCAAGCAACATTTCTGTTATATTTTGTCCATGCAAACGAGGCTAGCGCGGCTAATTAGCACATAAACAAAAGAATATTTTTTTGGCCGCCATTTATGCATTCGGTCTATTGGCGCGTGCATCAGCTCGCTCACATTGATAAAATGGCGGATTTTCATTGATAGTGTAATTTTAATTGATAGCGTATCAAATAAACGTTGATGGAAATTGAAAATAAATGCTGTTTGTTGTTGCCCATCCTTTCTTTGCATCTCAGTCAGGGGCATCCAACGAGAATATAGTTCAAAACCACTAAACATAGCATTGTTAAACGTATTTTAGTATTTAAACGGTAGATATAGGCATATTTTTATCCCCTAAAAAATTTTCATCTGTTCGGATTTCCTAACTGAAAGTCTAGTGACCCGAAATTATAGGGATCAAAACTTGCCTTTTAAAAAATTGCAGCCAGAAAAAAGGCTCTAGGTTAGCTTTTTAGGGTACAAATCCATTAAAAATGGGCAATTATACAATTTTTTATATGTTCGAAAATCCTAGGACAGGCAGTCAGGCAAGAAATTTTACAACAAATGTTTCGAAAATTCTAGATCTCAAATCGTCTTCCGAACAGATATTTTCCGAAAATTGACGTTGGGTACCGAATTTCATGTAGCATAATATGAAGACATCACAATGTGCAGCACATATTAGGGACCTTAAGATTCTAAGACGAGAACGAGTACGAGTTTTGACTGCCCTTTTTAGCGAAAGTGCTTAGCAAATTTATAACCCCTACGATTAATCTGACTCTTTATTACCAGTATAGGTTGCTCAGTTATTCTTCTTGCTGGTAACTGAGCCTTTTTGCTGATGAAAAAATGCCAGAACTGCTACCGTGTTGTTGACTTGTTTTAACACGACGACATTTTTGCAAAACCTCGTACTAAAATGATGACGATATCACGTTTTTTGCGCCAAAATGACGCTGCTTTGCGCACGCTCACTGTTGTTCTATGAAAAAATCTCGTATTCGTAGTCGTTCTCGTCCTAGAATCTAAAGCTCTCTAATAATTGGAAAACGCTTCAACTGCCATCCATCATTCTCTTAGGCGGGGGCAGGTGTACTGAAAACTATTGCTAGTTTATTTCATATTTTTGCTGAGAACTATGTCTTCATGGAGTAGTAAAAAAATAAGCAAAAATCTGTCGCCAGGTTTTTTTTAGCAATTTCATAAAATTGTACGGAAGGAGCCATTACGAATCGAACAGCTTACATTCAAGTTATATCTATTTTGAATTTTCAAGTACTTACAAAGGCATTAAAATAGATTTTTCAGGTACGTGCGTGAATTCACCATAGATTGCCACCAGGTTCTGTGTTATGTCATGGATTATATTGATAAAATCGAGCCAAATTTGTTCAACATTAGGGATGCACGGCAATTGTAAACTGGCTTTAACAGCCGTTTTCGTCAGCGTCGTACCATGGAAGCAAACACGGTGCCCCCCCCCCCCCCCCCCCCTTTTTTTGTTATATTTTTATCATCTCCTTGACATGTTACAACAGTGTGCGAAGTTTTATCGGAAATCTTTGACAAGTCATACGTGCATGCGTCCTGAGCGCAAATGACGATCGCGCACTCGTGATCGTCTCTCGGACAATTTCAGTATTTATAAACTTAGTATTTTGTGACGTCATCATCTCTTTATGCTAACCTTTATATTTTTAGCCACATTGTACAAGTCTCGCATATTAATACTTTCGATTGGCATTGTTTACATAAATGCATCGTTTTCTATGGCATCTCAGCTCGTCTAGTGATTCCAACCTCCAAAGTTCTCCCAACGAACTCACTTCACAATCAACGATTACCCCCAGTGTATAAGAACCTGAAGTATGTTGGTTCGTGACCCGTGGATTACATTTCATTTCCTGGTCGCGTTCTTTTCGCTTCCTTTTTAAAAACTATCGGCTTCTCGTATGTGATAACAACAGATTAAAAAAATACTTGACCGCAGATTAGTAAAACTATACTCAGTAGAATGCCTGCCTTATGCGCCGATCAACTCGAAACTTCAAACTTCAAATTCCCGCCCCCTCGGGCAAAATGGTGTTCAAATGCCCTACGCTATCGTCGGATTTGTCTGTCATACCCTACCAAAGAACAAGATCGGCTCCTGTCGTCCTAATAAAGCTTGTGTATAAACATGCTAACACATGTTTCGTGACCCTTTGCATGATGATGCCGTTTTTACCAGACTTGAGTTACTACAAAAACAGAACTTTAACATTGAACCTATTAAAAGTAACTTGAAAATTGAATTAATTAGTCGGACAATGTCAATAAGCAAGTATAAGCTCCGAAACACGGCAAAGGTTGTTTAACGAGGGAACTGTATACTTATCAACAACAGAGCCTAAAGCGCTTACGACTGCATGTATTTTAATTTTTTTTAGTGTCGGTTGATTACCTCTAACAGTAACGTACAGTTTTCAGGGCCCGGTTGTTCGAAAGCTGATTAACTTAATCCAGGATTAGCGTAAAAATTCGTTTCATGTTTTCAACTTTTTGGTGAAAGTTTCTTTTGCTTGTTTTTGTTTTTTAAGATTAACTTCTCCTACTACAAAGTTTTCTCGAATATCAGTGTTGAACAACATTTGGAAGTCGAGAAGTATACTCCTTGGTTAATTTTTAATCTCGGATTAGTGTTAATCGGCTTTTGAACAACCGGGCCCAGAGCTTTACTAATGAACTGGTGGGAAATGACATGACAAAGAGGAATTACGCAACCAAAACTCATTTGAAGACGCCTTTTGAAGATCTTTTTTGTAAGCCAATCGCTAACAAATGCTATATCTCTTCCTTCAAACTGTTAGCGACTTCGGCGCCCAAAAACAAAATCCTGACATTTTCGGTTCAATTTTCCCCACACCACGCAGGCAAAGGTCAAATTCCCCTCTACCCGGGCACAGAAGATGGTTAAATGCCCGGGCTTTTCCCGGATTAGGGGGGAAAAGGAAGTTGAAGTTTCGATTTGATCGGCGCATTAGTCTTTTCAACGGAATGTATTACTAATTCATGAGGTTTTGGACAACAGCGCCGAGAAATGCAGTATTTATTTCCTTTTCGAAAAGAGAACAAAACATTGTATCTGCTATCATAACACCGTCGTAATATTGAACTGACTGAATCTGTAAATACGCGGTTTCTTGAAATAGCCAGGGAAGAATTGATTACCTTTTTGTAATGAATTTTTAATTTGTCCGTGTCGATTCTTTGGCACTTCAGAAGTTAGAAAAAGCGAAAAACTTTGGGACCCAAGTTTCTGAATGTCCGTGTGGTCGGATATCGAGACAAGAAAACCCAGTAAACCATTGCTTACGGCAGTTACTGCAAGTAGACATCCAGTTGGCTAATTACGGAAGCATAAAGGGAGTTGAATTCGATCACCGGCGACAAAGCTATTTGGTGGTCAGAACGAGCGAGATTCGAACCCGGAACATCCGCATAGAAAGTACAGCGCCCTGATCGCTGGGCAAGTTGCTTTAATTTGAAGGATGATGGCAGAGACTCTTTAAGGCAAAGATAATAGCGGCTGAGTTATCTGTTGTTTATAAATTGTATAAATGTCTGGCATTTTGTGTAACTGATCCTTCGCGCTTCCTCTCAACGTGTGAAGAAGTTTATGAACTGTTTCCTAGTTAACGCCTACCATGATAATGCATTTCTCGCCGGCTTTGCGGAAGAGTTTTCATATAGCAGACATTATAAAAAGATGGTGACCTTATTCGCTTAGAACGGATTTTATGGTATACATGAATTCGTGGTTTCGCTCTCGCCTAAATTTAGTTGAATAATTGCCAATTGTAAAAAAAAAGTATTACACAACCTGAGCACATTTAACCTCATATCGAGATCGTTCTTGAAATGCATGCAAATTTTGCTTAGTTGCACGTAGTCTGTTGAACATGCTGCAAATTTTACATAGCCAACTGCATCGAACAATGCGCCATCTCGCATTCTCCACAGTCCAATGGCCCCTTTATCGATATGTAGCTGAAGGAAATATTCTGTTCTTATTAACGATATGTAAATGTTATCGTAAAATACACTGCACTGGATGAACGGAGAGCTCCTCAGTGTTCGTGGGACAGTTGTTTATCCGTCAATGAGCTTTTGTTTAATCACTTAGCCGCGATGTAACAGTCCACGCACATCAATCCTTTTAAACTCCAGAGAATGTACTTCACGAAAACTCAAGACAATTAAAAAGTATTCTTCGCAACTAACCTGATATGCTGGCATGCCTTCCCAGGAATCGCTCCGCCGCACAAGTTGTCGTACAGTGCACAATTTAAGAAGGAAATCTGGAGAAACTAAATCAGGCTGCACAAGGAGACTTCAACTGTCAAGTGCATAAAAAATGACCTTAATTCTTAGCGGTTGTCCCCTTTCGGGGCTGAAGTGTTGAAAATGTGCGGATCGTGTGGTACAAGTAATGAGTCATTTGGAGCTGCCGTTGGTCTGTCTGAGAAAATGAGTTTGCGACACGTCGACTTTAATTTGCTAATTCGCTGGCCTTAGGAAACAGATTTTCGAGTTGGAACATTTTGATCAGGCATCCTTGATGACTAGATCACTTGCGGAACAAGTTCATAAAACGTAGCTGGATATGTCAGGAACCTGCTGTTGTTGGGGATCTTCTCTCACATGAGCTTACAAAGCCATTGTTAAGGGCTTCAGTCTTTCCAGCAGGGATTTAATTTTCCCAGTCTAGACAGCCGATTTCTAGATTTCTTTCAGAGTCAAAATATTCTGTTCGCTGGGTAGGCGATGCATTCCAACACACTAGATCGTATCCGACTAAACGGCAGTTCGCTTTCTCAGTCTATATGGAAATGTTGCACTTCGGACGAATTAAAACACATGGCACACGAGTAAGAGCTGAGTCTCAAGAGAGCCACTTGAAACTTCCATGGCGTCGTTGAAACCTTTAAATCCGTTTGTGGGTAAGGAATTTAAGGACCTATGGGCAGACAGACTTGGTGCTGCTCCGGTAAAGTTTCGAAGACTTTGTCCATATAAATGGTAATGGAAATGAATTTATATAGCGCATTTTCTATTAACAGATTCAAATGGGCTTTACAAGCAAGGGATCTATGGGTCAGATCGGACATCAGCATATATAGGCGCCGCTGGCAGCCGCTATCAGTCCATTAGCGATCTCACCCGGCACACGAGTGAGTGAAATGAGGCCTGACCATTTGTGTCGATTTTCATCAATTTCCACGAGTTAAGTAATTCAGCCTGGGCTTCTCTGCTAATTAAATTAACTTCAAGTTATGTCGCTCGCGACACAAACAAGTTTAAAGTTATCACGTGGAAGTTTTCTCAGCGTTGCAGGGAAACTTTGAAAATTCGAGAAATTCGAGCAGTTTGATTTTTGAGAGGGGTACGTAAATTGTTGTGGACTTTCAAGAATCTTGGTTTGATTTAAAGGTCCACAATCACTTTGTTTAAGTCTCAATATTTGTAGCCAGGTCTTACCCTAGGAATTCACTCACAACTGAGGGTGACTGCAAAACAAATTATTGTAAATCTAATCAAAGGTTGTTTTTTTTTTTTTTTTTTTTTTTTTTTGGAAAAGAGAAAATCGGATTATCGGGGGAAAACCTCGCAAAATGAGTAGACAACCAACTGACTCACTCCACATACACCAATCGGGAATCAATGCCAGGACACATAGATGGAATGATGAAGACGAGTACTTTCAGCAACGCTCCAATCCTGATCACCCCTTGTGATACCTCTCATTCATAGACCACTTTCAGAAATGGCGATCACCTTTACATTCGTTAACAGAAATCCTGACATTGAAGCAGCGCTGGAGTTTTATGAGAACGACCTTCCTTCTCCTCATGTGGTTGAGCTCCTGCGATGGAAGAGAAAGTGGTGCAGCACTGAGGATGCCGACCTTCCCACCAGTGCAGTTCAGACACTCGCAGCATGCGATCGAGAGTTCTTTCCTAATATCCACACCTTGATCCGCATTTTGTGCACGTTGCCGATAACGTCAGCTGAATGTGAACGCTCATTCTGTATACTAAGAAGGTTAAAAACATACCTGAGGTCGACCATGTTAAGCGAGCGAGAGTCTGGGCTGGCGTTGATGAACATCAATTACCACCGAGACATAAATACCGAGGAAGTGATAAACACGTTCGCTCAACGGCAACCAAGGCGTCTTCTGTTTACGTAGCGTAAACGCCAGAGTCTTATATGTACGTAATGTAAAGATTTTAGACCAACTGTTTTCGCTGGAACCAATTTGGAACCCCCCCCCCCCCCCCCACCTCCTAGAAATCCTGGCTACGCCCCTGAATAGGCTTATTAGCTTTTTTGATCATGATGAAAGGGGTCCAAGTATTGAACGGAGAAGACATTTGTTGAACTATAAAGGCTTGATTTATGGTCGCAAAGATAACTATCCTTGATTTTCTCATTTATTATCGTTTGCAACTGAAGCGTTTATTTTATTTGTACCTGATGACAAGATATCGTCTCGTGAAATATCCTTTAGTATTTACCATGCTGTGTCGCCATTTGGTGATCCCAGAAGGGATTGGTGTCGTGATATAAATCAAACATGCCATCTTTTTCCAACAGTACTTGTACCTTAATCCAGTTCATCATTGGTCGATGAATTTATAAAAGAGCCCATTTTTTGACTTTAGTTGACTCGTAATCTATGTTGTCATTTTGTTACAGAGAATGTTTTGCGTACTTAAAATGGCATTGAGGTGCGAAGCTTGTTTTCAAGCCGACACTAAGTTTTATGTGAATTGAATCAATTCACTCTTCTGCAAGTTAGTAACGGCACGAGTTCGAACCACGGTTTTCTAATAGTTCCATGTTTATGCACATTTAAAGCAGTATGAAGCGTTTTGCACTGTTTTTCAGCCAGCTTGACGGCGTATATTTTTAGTAGCAGCGGTGAAATTTCACCTTGTAACATGAACTGAGAGGTCGTTCTTTTCGAAGAGGAATGGGGTCACCCATGTTACGTTACCAATACACATCAATTGATTACATTTGCATACACATAGCTTTTATTAACCACGAGAAGATTTAGGAGAAGACGATCAGTTACGTGAACTTCGTTTTGGTTATTTTTAAAGAAACAGAAGTGCCGGTCCTGAGGCGTGGAAAATAAGGCCCCGATACTCGCCATTGCGCTTCCGTGAGATCATATGACGTCATAAAAATGCGGACGCTCAAGGAAACCGACTTCCGTCGTAAACTTTGAAAAACTATCAATTGTTCCGGTGGGCATGTGGGTATTTCTTTGTTCCTAGGGCTCAATTTTTCAGGCTTCTTAAAAATGAACTGTTAAATTGACAGTGAATAAGTTTCATCTATTATTCGCCCTACCTTTGCCTTTCATTTCATTTCAAATGTTACAATAGCGGCTTTTTCCACACTCGAATTAATATTTTAAAAAGATTTAACAAATAGCCTGGTTTAACAACTCGGTTGTTACATGACTAATAAGTGTGGGCGAAAAGTAAACAATATGTAACTCTCTATCGACCCACATTAGCTGCTGGCTGCTAGAATTGTGTTGTTGTTAGCTTTACTTACCACCTTGTCCCGTCCCTGTGCTGGCGTTCTGCTGTGTGATATGGCAAAGACTCCACTAAATCTGAATTTATCTAACGAAATTTCTTCCTTCGATGTATAATTTGCGTCCACCACCTTCGAAGGCTCAGAGATCAAACTGTTTTCCTCAAGAGAAAGTTAAAATCTCTGGCTTCAGTTTCTGCACTTTCTGACTCGAGCCTCCTTGCCTGCGAAACATGGACTAAAAACTCGGCAAATGATAAACACATTTTGTTTGGCATGGCGACTAGTGAAGCGAACTATGACCGTCACCAGGTCGGCGAAGTGATCTTTTTAGGGGTTTTTTATTGTCGAATGTTGCAGTGGTGTGGAACTAAGATTGCAGCTACTTTTTTCTTTTCACGGTATCAATTTTAATTTACTGATTGCTTATTGACGTCGGATCGTGCGACACACTGGATAAGCTACAACAGCATTAACACTGTTTTTGGCAAGTCTGTATCAATACACAAGCTTATTCCTTACAATTTGTAAACTCTATCGCAGAGACGTGATTGTAATCATTCAGTAGTTTCGGTAAAAATGTTGCCATAGTGTCTTTTGTCTTTTCTCTTGGCGGAACACGAATAATTGACGTTTCGTGGGGTGATAAATCATTCAAACGGAAGCTCCCTTCAATTTTGCACCGTCCCGGTAATTGTAGAGAACGTGCCTCGAATTCCTGAGTTTCGTCGAGCGTAATCGTTCGTGACTAATTAATAAAGCAATGGCCCGTCATGCTGTTTTTAAACCTCCATTTGTATTTCGATATAGACCTCTTCCATAATGGAGACCAAATAAAATGTTCTTTTGTTTTAATGTTAATAAGCCTTTCTAGCCTTGCTACAACCAACAAATTTCAAAATAATCTGTTTCAAAATGAGGCCAGTAGATCTAATTGACATAAATACAAAGCATTTATGAAAGTGGACTATGGAATTGAAAAATGGTCTTCACACGTGTGAATTACAATCAGGTTTACGAGATTATAGAGGTTGGCCTCGTTTTCCTCCCGGGGAAGAGAAACTAGGGGACTTAAGCGAAGGAGGGTAGGGAGTTTGAGGAAGAAGGAAGCAGTTGCCCAGTCCAAAGGCCACTGTCGCAACATTTTGGCCAGCTGGTAATGTTGGCCAGTGTCGGGCCACATTGCTGTTATGTCCAATATATTGGCTGCTATTGGTCGTGATATCAGGAATAGCGACACAGAAGCTTTTGTAGGCCCAGTTTTCTCGTGAATTGGCGTTGATGTGTTTCAGAAAAATTCCGAAAAAAATATTTTGTGCAAATCCCTTTTGCTAGTATCTCCACGTATCTTTTGTATTTTCGTTAATATGTTGCTCTTTTTTTCCAAGACAAACACAAACAGCTGTAACTGGCTGGGCCTTTGCTACAAACATTGAGCCAAGCACGTCGTCCTCCATTTTAAAAATTGTGTTAACCTTTTGACTTCCAGGGTTGATCAATATGTAAATTCAAGTCTCAATTTCAATACACTGTCTGGTAGACAAGTATTGAGAATGAAGATGATGATCCGCTTAAGGGTTGGTATAATCCAGACATAACACTAAACTCTCAGGCAAGGAAGAAATCTATGGAAGTAGTTAAGAGAATGAACTTTTAGATCATGGGAATCAAAAGAGTTTAACCAAGTTGAGCTCTTTATTGATGCATATTTCCTAGCCGCGAAGGCAAGGTAAAATCCATCACTTTCAACAATACTATTAAAGGTCAGGGGCACCCAGCGAGAATATAGTTCAAAACCACTTAAACATAGCATCGTTTAAAAAAATTCGAAAATTCTAGGAGACCTTTTTGAGGTAAAAATCTGTTAAAAATGGGAAATTATACCATTTTTTAGATGTTCGAAAATCCTAGGACAGGCAGGCAAGCAATAAATTTTACAACAAATGTTCCGAAATTCTAGATTTCAAATCGTCTTCCGAACAGATATTTTCCGAAAATTGACGTTGGGTGCCCTTGTAAGGTGGGTAATTGTTTGAACAACTGCCCGCGGCAATATTTAAGCCAAAAATGTTCACACATTTTTCACACAATGTTCACAATGTTCACACAATGTTCAAAGAAAAATACGTACAAAGCTCGTCCGGTTGGTGGCAATCATCTGGGAGGAGCTACCCACCTACTTCAGTTCCAACAAAACTGAGTCAAACAATAGTTACTACTTAAATAAAATGGTTGTCCTCAGTAACAGCGTGTATACTTTTCGCTTACGCATCCTGTTTCGCTTTGGCGCTTTTGGACACCTTTGCTATCCTGTTGCTAGCTAGTTTTCTCTCTTAATATCTACAAGTGATATCTTAGTTTCTTAGGGCCGATTCTTGTCGCATGCGACAAGCTTACGACAGGCTTACAACTCGTTAACAATTGTCGTGTACGCCAGAGAAAATGTAGCATTTTAAAACATGTTTTAAAGCGCTGCGACAATCGAAAGTCATGTCGTAGGCCTGTCGTAAGCTTGTCGCATGCGCCAAGAACAAGGTAACACAAGCAAATTTTTAAAGGGAGCAAGGGCCCCCCCCCCCCCCCTTCCTTCCTGGGAGGGACTCCTCTATGCTTCATGCTTTGACGCTTCTCTCTCTACCCCCTTTCCTACTTGATGTATATCTGTATTGTTGCGTTTTACAATACAATACAATACAATACAATACATACTTAATTGACCGCTCCCCATAGGGGCTTTTCAGGGCCAATGAAACAATCAACGAAACAACAGAACACAACAACAACTGTTAAGAATCCCAACTGGCCGGAGGCAAACCAGTTAGTTGGCTATTTACAAGTGCAGCTGGGAAGTTGTACCAGGAATAAATTCAGCGAGTGATCAGAGCGGGTCTTGAACCCGGGATCTACGAATCTCAAGGCAAGCGCCCTAACCACTGGGCCACACTGCCTCCGTTTTGTTTGTGAGTCAACCTAGATAAACAGCATAAATTATTGTTGTTGTTGTTGTTGCCGCGATTGAATGGAAGCGTCCGCTTAACATTTTGATAAACTGAACATGCTTCATTGTATTGCAACTGTGAACGGAGCTTTCGGAAAAGAAGAGCACGTGTGGTTAATATAGCGCGCGCATAAGCCAGTGGTTTCGGTTTTAAATCTCCTCTTTCGCGTTAGGTGCCCCGTTCCAACAATATCTCCCTCTTTCCAACAACAATAAAGAAACCACCAACATGATATGTTTTCATACTTTTGTTGTCCTTGCATAATCTTTTATTAATTAATGAAGTTGAAAGCCAACAGAACGCAGCGTATACCTTTGTAAATCCCGATGAAGATTAAATGTTACTCCAAGCAGTATTTTGTGTTTAAATTACTAAATAAGTGTAATTTGCATCATGATTACTGGATATTTTACACTTTTTCAACTTGATTTTGACAATATAAAACAAGCATTTTCTTAAGCAATTGTTTAAGTGTCCCTGTGATAAAAAAATCACCATTTTTTTCTTCATATTTTGAAATTGTGTTTGCTTAACACCTGATTGGCAAAGTTTTAAGCTTTACCCAAGGGCCGTTTACTTTGAGTGTAAGTTTTGGATTTCACGGTCCGCCATTACTGACGTTCAAAACTGACCGATTGAATCTCAGAGGGTTGGATCCAGGAAAAAGTGACGTCAAAGGTTCACTAGCTTAAAATTCCAGCGTGTGAATGCAGCTTATTCTATACATGTATGCAAAACGCGAGTTTAAATGTCTGAAAGCTTAAAACTCCCGTGCTGTATATTAATTCAGCGGCGTCGACACACGCATTGCATTCTTAAACTAGTGAGGCTTTGACGTCATTTTCTCCTCGATCCAGCTCTCTCAAGATCTTAAAGTTAGTAATGGCGGACCATTAAATAGGAAATTCCTGTTAAAAAGACAGGTGTCTTTGAAATCAAGGCTTAAAACTTTGGTCGCTTAGTGTTTAGTTAACACAGTTTTGAAATCCAAAGAAAAATAAGAAATGATTTTTTGATCACAGGGGCACCGAAAGGGTGTTGACCAAAGTGGCATAATATTGTATATAGTCCGTTCGGCTGGTCTTTCATATACCGGATCCGAAATAATCAATGTCCATGAAACGAAAGAACAAATCTAACATAACAATACCTAATTAGCAAAGCGGAAAAACTATGGTTTTTTGTCCTCCGCTATTTTAGTCCGGTATATGAAAGTCTACCCGTCTGTTTGCTCTATTTTAAATAATCTTGGCGTCGTTTTCAAATAATGCTACATAGTACCACGTGGTCATTCATGATCTGAACATGTAAAAAGTGAGTTAATTATCAGAAAACTAAACTGGTAAAAGCAGAACAATCATCAATGGCCGAACAGATCGACCTGAAGTGTGCAAGGCTCGAATAGTAATAGGCTTTATGCATGATGACGTCATATGCTCAAAAATTCACCACCAAGCCTCGTTTGCCCAAAATTATTCACATCTGGACTTGCAATCCTGTTCGCCCGTAGGTTTTCTTTACAAGTTTGTTCCTTTGGGATTCAGCGCAAACTAATATTTACAAGTTTGATTTCTGAATTCGAGGCTTTTCACAGATCCATTTATTTTTACGGTAGATTGAATTTCCCGCAAATGAGACTCCCACAGGAGCCCGATGACCAATCACAGGAAAGTAAATTGACATCATAGCGTCACCGAACCGGAACTGCCTTTCTGGTTTTGTTTTGTTTTGTTTTTTTCCAAAAATAAATTGGTCTATAAAAATGCCGTGACATGGGCTTAGTATGGGAGTTGCTCGCTCCTAGTCATGAGCTCTTGTCAGACGTCATCACGCATAAGGGCTATTACAATCCCATGTCGAGAGTATGGTCGTCATGGCAACCAGGGGTCTGCTCACACCTTTGCAGACAGTGAAGCCCGGGAAAGCCAGGGCAACCGAAATCACAACTGTCCTGCGAAACTAAACCGCTGTTGATTCATTTTATCATGGCCACCGTTTCAATGATAAATATGCAAATACCTCAAACGAACGTAATTTAGGCCATTTCCGAGTTTATGTCTGCCTCCTCTTTAAAGCGAGTCTAAGTGCGAAGTTTTTCTTATGATAATTAGTTTTCTTTCATATGTAAAGTAGAACCAATTACCATCACAAAAACTTCGCACTTAGACTCGCTTTGAAGAGGAGGCAGACATGAACTCGGAAATGGCCTATTATTTAAATGCTAAGGCCCGTTTCAAACGTCGAACCTTTCATGTGCCGTCCAATCTAATGCAAATAAGCGAAAATAATAGATTTTTCTCATTTGCATTAAATTCGGCACATAAAAAGTGCGACGTTTGAAAGGGGCCTAAGAAAAAGTACCTAAACCTTAAATTTCTAAAATTATTACTGTTACATCTGTGTTTTTTACAAAGCTCCCATAATTATGGGAATTAATTACCAACTATGTGGCATAGCGTCGAGTCCATTCTCTAGCTTGTTTATCGTGGTCTTCTCTATTGGAGAGAAAGTGTGTGGCTATGCTTCCAACCAATGGATCCGCTAAAAATAAGATGTGTAATAATGAAGG
>NC_090882.1:2068134-2083134 GCF_036669935.1 Montipora foliosa
TTCATACAAAACATTCCATGCGTGGTATCAGCGAAATAAGCGCAGATAGTACTGTATCCTCACTGTCTAACAAATAACAAGACGTAAAATTAAGCTATGGGAAGGAGATCCGCGGATTCTTGTGTAATTATAAGCCGGAGGTGGACAGCGCGATAAGAGGAGCTGTCAACCAACAAAATAAATCGACTCGGTTCTATTCCGTGTTCTCCAATTTAGTAAGGTAGAGGTGTTACGAAGTCTACGGAGAGTCATCGAACATGTTACTTCAAACTATAACTTTTAGCCTTCGTAAGTTTTTCGTTATTCCATCTCGCTCACGATGTACAATATGCTGGGAATATGGTTGAAGTATCCAATAACCAGATTGGTGCGAAACGGGTGTTGAAAAAATGATTTAAAATGGCGATTCCCTTTTTGGCATCATCACGTTGGAGCTAAAACCTTAAATCTGGTTATTTCACGTTAACTGTTTAGCAGCATGATTTCCCGCTTTTCGTCATTAAACAAAGAATATTTTTGTTTCACGGCTTTGTTGTTGTTCGAGATCCTCGTTTTCATATGTCATCCGATGCGCTTTGTTGCACATCTCTCATTTCAGTTGACAAGGAACAAACAGTCTTGTCAGAGAATAATTTCCAGCCAACCAAATCATTGACCTGTTGGGAAAACTAGAAAAAAAAACATATTGGCCTTTTTCGCTCCGCTCCATTTCATTAATTACCAAGACAACACCACAGACAGATAAACGTTAATTGTAGTTTAAACACTGCTGTTACAGCGGATAGGAAAACATTTTTGTTTGTGCCTGCTTTAAAATTAAGTAAAGTCATCAAACGCGGCGGTTTTAACAAAAGTTTCGTCGTTTAAGCAACGCAAACGAATAACAATTAGTGTTTATTCAGCTTTTTTTAGATTTGCATAGATAGGACGTATGTTTCCGTTTTTATGTGGTCGTAAAAAGCTGATCTATTTCAAGACGTAAGAAACCGGAGTTGTCTGACTACATTTTCCATTGGGGAAAAATGAACAAGTTTTCGGTCACTTCACAACCACAAAGACTATTAAAGATCCAACTCGTTATCTCGGAAGTTCCGACAACTGCCTTTAAGTGCGAAACTACGTTGTGAGGAGTTCATCGGTGGCGAAACGTGGTACAAGTAGCGACAGATGTATTGCATTTAAGTATTGTTTGCATGATACACTATGCAATATTTCGGGCAACATGTCTCGCAATATTTTGTTACAACAAATGTTCCAAAAAATTATTATATACCATGCGACGGACATTTTTCGCATTTTTTTTCTAGCATAATTGTTAAGATATAAAGTAGCCGATTCTACTTTTCGTGACTCTTCCTGAAGAGTTTTCTTCGAAGCATCGCGTGGTGTAACATCTCTGCTAAAGTTTTTGTCGCAACTTATTTGCCACTACCAGTCAATGCAAATGCTTCTATGACCTCGTGTGGTCAGTTAGACCGAGACAAGTTGCGAAAAACGTTGCCCATTGTAACATCTGTCGGGCAACTTTCCCGGCAACGTAAAAATTTTTAACGAAAAAAAAAAACTTGCGGGACACGTTGCAAGAGACATTTCAGTTTCACCATTCTCATACCTGACTGTTTACATTGCAGTGATATATCCTCGTTCGAAAGGTGACCTGAAAGGGACCACACCCATTAGTGCTGGAAATAAAGTCCATCTAATCGTTTTTAATTCCCTCGATCTAAAAGTTCATTCTCCTAACTACTTCCGTAGATTTCTTTGTTGGCTAGTCATGAGGATTTGGTGTTGTATCAGGATCATACCCTTAAGCTGATAATAAGCTTCATTCTCAATACTTGTCTACCTGACAGTGTATTGAAATTGAGAGGTGAATTTACATACCGATCAATCCTGGAAGTAAAGGAATTCAACATTTCCATTTTCTAGTTTTAAACTCGTGATGAATTAAAGATTTTCCCTAAACACCCCTGTGTGACATAGCTCCTTTAGGTCATCAAACTTCACAGTTATTTTGCTTTTTGTTATCTTGAAAACTTGTTAAAATACTAACTTATCAAAACAAGCGGATGGCAGTCAAAACAGTTTCGTAATGGCTTTTCGGGCCCGGAACGATTTTGGTACTTTGCAGAAACGGGCCACAGGCCACAACATCGGAAACTTCCCGCGCAATTCTAGCAATGGGTTTGAGACGGGGGCCTATTCATTGAAAAATTAGCCTCCATGCTCCACTTTTAGGGCTCCGAAATTGAAACGAGGGAAATGTGAGACGAGAGAAAAACACTTCACCAATTAAGACACGCACTGACTCTCGAGACAAGTTGGTTCCTTTAATTTTAATTTTGACTTGAACCCTGGAGCCGAGAATTGGGAACGAACGAAGCAGGTTTCGCTTGGCCTACGCAGGCTTCGCACTTACCAGACAAATGGGTAGCAACTATAATGAGACCAGATGTTGTCTAGTGTAATAAAGTACTCCAAATCAACATACCTTTGGTGGTTTGAATGGATAATCGGTTGGAAAATGAATATCAAGGAAAAATACTCCGCCCTCATAAACAGATCCTGGTGGCCCAAGAATTGTAGAATTCCACTCATATAGGTTATCGCCTTTGGGGCCAGCGCTGCGGAAGGCAAAATGATGGTTGCATCTTTGTGATATTTCATTGGTTAATACAACTGACATGTCTATTGGCCCTTCACCGTGATTATTACGCGCTTCGATATATACCCCTTAGCGACCTAGTCATGTTTACGCTGCCCTTCGCTTCCTGCAAGTAATCTGTTGAATATGCAATATAAATTTTTTCGAACTTCCGATTCCGTGCATAAAACCCTTTAATGTGATCATTTAAACGAAAGCATAGGAGCATTTTTCCATTTCGGTTTATTTATAACGCTCAATGAGGTTGTTCAGTCAAAATTTTGAGCTTCTTGATAAAGGTTCTTAAGTTGATCATTTGAAATAAAAGCTTTTGTGAAGTACATAACTCTTCATGTGGTACAAAGTGATTCTTGCCTTTGATTTCAGGTCAAATTTGATTATGACGGCTAAGATGTCTTGAATATTTCAGGGCAACGTTTCCTTGTAATATACTCGACAACCGGGTGTTCCAACCAGAGACATTCCCACGGTTATAAAAAAGGCTTCTATTTAATCCTGAATTTCCTCGACAACGCTAAAACAATTTATGATCGGATAACAACAAGACTTTAAGAGATCTCACTCCAGAATTAGGATTTAGTAAGCCGAATATAATATCAACAAAAAAAAAAAAGAAGAAGAAGAAGAACTTAGAATGAAAATATTGAACGTTTTACTCTGCCGTAGCCTTGAAGCTTAGCAATGATGGCTGTTTTGACCGTGAACCATGTGAAGGATGCGGACTTCAGTTGATGATTTCTCTGCCATAAAATAGTTTGTTTGAATCGGTAATGGATGACAGCACTTGCCATCAAGATTAATCACTGGGTTACCGTCTGTTTACAGTGCGTTATGGTCATCCTGACACCAAAACGATTTGCAAGCCCCGGCAATTTTTTTGGTGGCGAATTGACGTCGAGTGAAAATTTCTAGTAGCAAGACGATATGGCTGCTTATCTTGGCAACAAACAGCTCATAGTAAGCAGGTGTTTGCATTAATCTTGCATGAATAACGAGCAGATCCATATTCTAAATATCTATATGTTCTTGAGGATATCGGCTGCCTTAAATCGATAAACATCAGATCTCTTTGGCTTCGTTCCATACTAATACTTGTTCGCATTACAGAACGATTTTACGAAAATAGAAACAGGACCGAAAACGCCAGCACACAGGGCTTTCTAAAAATACACTAGTGCCAAAACGAATAATTAGTTTTGGCGTAAAACTTAAAGCCTTTCGTACACTTAAAAATGCAGTAGACTTCTTAAATGAGCTTATCACTTGACCGTAATTGACTCAATCCGCTTTTCTTCATAGAATATTTTTTTATATAAAAGTTATTCCTTTGATCGGCAATTTTTAGTATCTCTGGCTTCATTCGATGTCTGACTTGATCGTGGTTTTCCAAACGCCCCATGCGCGAAAACAAAAACCGCAAGTCTATTGTTTTCCAAACAAAAGAATGAAAGACCGGCGCCTTGTATTAGAAACAAATTACCTGCAGTTTGGTGGCGGCTCCAATGTGATTTCTGCTAGTTCTCTCCGGATTCTGTAAAGAAAACCCAGTAATTTGTTAATGGAAGTAAATATTGAAGAGTCCCTTGTAGCATTAGAGTCGATAGATCGAATTTTGCTCTGTTTAAAACAAACAAAGCTTACAAAGATAAGGTTGTCCATTGATATAAGATTCACAAACACCTTGAAGGCAGTGCCAGAGGAGTTGATCGAATTTTGCCTAAGTCACAGCTGTTTGTCCGAATTTGATCAAGAGAGATGACGATGGAAGACAATCGCTATAAATTAAAGCAATCATGGACTTGATCGATGCGAAACTATGCTCTCACGGACTTTGGAAAGTTAACATGCAAATTACGTTCAAATTGAACGTCAGCCGGATGACACGCTCACTTGTTACATTCACTGAGCGTAAACGGCTATCCATGACTGAACTGAGCCGGACTAAAGCTTGCCGTTGATTTCGCTGAGACGAGAAAGTCTGTTCTCCTCTTTAGCAGCCAACACTGGCTTGATAAATCTTTGTAGGACACTTTTCCGTCATCGTACTACCTTTTAACGGCAGTTGATAATGGCTTTGTTGAGCGGGAAGTCGCCCCTTTTGCGTTCACCTCTCTCGGTTTCAAGCCTGTTGACGATGCCGTATCATCTGACCCAGCTGAAGATCGACTTTCTTGCTCTGATGAACGACCAGACATCTGCAAAAGCTGTATTTAATATAAACGCCTCTGTGAAGTCTTCCTATTGAAAAAAAAGACAGTTGAATCAGTATTCAAGATTTGAGAACTTAATATCGCTGACAGCCAATACCCTTTGCTTCACTGGTCGGTATAAATAATCTTTGAGGGCAAACGAAACTTCATCTGCTCTTTTTGTAGTTAGCTTTACATGAGAGAACATTTAGGGAAGATCTGAGTTGTTTCGACCCAAAATACTGTACTTGAATATCAAAGAAACTTTAAGGTACAAATATGGCGGCCATGCACATGTCATCTTGGCTAACTCCTTTGGTCGTTAAACGACCGATACATCTGTAAAACACAAACAACTGTTGTACCCAGACACTCACAGTAAAATGAACTGTGTATCTAGACAGATTGGGAAGTCCTTTGACCAAATAGGGACAAGAGAAAAAAGTTGCACTTCAGAGTGTAGGGAGGAATTGGAACTCGTCATGTAAGGCGTCACAAATGTCCGGCTGTGGCGAGGACGTTTAGTATTTCCGCCTGTCAACGCGACGTCATCAATTAATTAATGAAATACATGTATTGTGAAGACACCTAAATTCCACTTTGGAGGAATATCCGTTTTAAGCAAATTGCAGAGCTTGAGAACCATAGAATTTCAGTGCATAACCGACTGCAATATCCCAGATTAAATCTATCGTTCATGCTTTTCCCATGGCATATACTGTCGGTGAGAAAACTTCTAGCATTTTCGTGAAACGTCCTCAGACATTTTTGCGAGCCTGCCTAGACAGATATATTTAACATCTTAAGAGGATAGCTCCGGCATTGTATTTTGTCGGTTTAAAATAACTTTTGGCTCAGTTTGAAAACAAACCTTTTTTTATGTTTGACTGAAGTGGAAGAGGTTATGAAAAGCTATGATTTGCGATACTTCCCAGAGAACAAGTCATAACACGGTTTCTTTATTTTTTTTACCGTGTGTACAATCTTTTTCCTTTTCTTGAACCGACAAAAGATTAATTTGCACAGTAAAAACTATCTACAGACCGTTTCAATATTTAATTTAGGAGCGGACTATTTTCTCTCAAAACACCTGTAAGAAATACCTTAAAAACGGGGAATACGGGGGAAAGGCAGTGGTTTAACAAAAGAATACACTCGCCATTAAAATCAACAACTGTTGGCACATTTTTCCATCGAAGAATTTAATCAATGGAGAATTCTGTCGGATTTTTTTTTATTTGACGCTGAATATCCGTGATAAGGGAAAATTCTCATAATTTATTTTTGTTCGGTACAATGATTGATCGTGCCTGGCTAATTTATACAATAATTTTCCTTTTCGAAGCGACTGTATTTCCGCCACAGAGGTTACCTACGCAGATATACTAGTCTATCAATTGAATTCACAATTCACATGCATGCGCCCAAAGCAGTCAATTTGTGTATTGCTACCTTATTATTACAAATGACCTTTTTTCAAACGTTCGAAAAACTTATGTGGTTTCTTTTATTGGTTGAATTTGATCAACTTAACTTCTTTCGAATTTACTAAACCAAAACAAGATTACATCAATTGTCATTTGTCGCATTAGACCGTTTAGACATAATAATTGCTGGAAAGTCGCCTAAACATTTCAAAGGCTTCCATTTATCCGATGGGGAGCAGTGAAGATGGCTTCCTTAGCCCGCAGATATTGTTTTCCAGTTAGAAATTGAATGATTAAAATTTTCGAGTATTCCATGAAACAGTCTTCGGATCCTTTCATGTGTTTACCTGTTGGTTTATTTATTTATTTATTTATTTGCTTGTTTTCTTTTCCATTTACTTATTTATTTATTTGATGAACAATCACAAGCCCAAAAATTAAAAATGATTTAACTGCTGGTGTTACAGAGGACAGAGTTTCACAGTCAGGCGGAAATTGACGTTGCACTCTGAAGTGTCACTGTATATAGCTTTATACAATACCATTCAAGAGTTCTGAAAGTGGGTTTCTTCAAATGCCTCCATCGCTCGGCGAAAACGATATTACAGCGACGTACGTCATCAATTTTTAATGAGCACTTCGGGGCCAAAATTTGCATACAAGCTTGAATACTTCACTGATCTTTCAGTGAAAAACGCATTTGTTGAGTACTGCCGGTCATGATTCGAAACACTACTCTTCTAATTAACAGTTCATTATCTCTGACACTCGTAAAATAAAACTCTTCTTTTAAAGCCCTCTCTTGGGATGTCTGGTGGTTTGCCAGGCGTACCATTTATTCAAGCGTACAAACTTTAATAATACTTCAAACAAAGGCAAACATTTTGTTTAGCTCGAAGTAATACAAGTATTGTGAAGGGTTATTAATGTCCATACCCAACTGATTGACCTACAGAATAACTTAGTCTGTCATTTGTTACATTTAGAGAGAATTTCTGTTTTCTTAACCCGAAACTTCCACGAGATAAGTTTATGAAATGTCTTATCAAGTAGACGTAAAAAATCACGGTTTGGGATTGAAATATTTTGATGTTCTGGGTTTTTGGTGGAGAGGTCTAATAGTGTTAGTTACATCGGTGCCATCAATCGTTGTGAATAACAGCTTAAATTTATGGAATTTTTTGGTCAATGTCGTTAAACCACAAGAGAACATTTTGCGAAAACCAGTGTCACATTCGTTGCTGTTTAAAATTTGCCTCGGGCTTTAGGTATTATTTAAAAGTGTCTTTAGGACGATGAGCAGTCGTTCGTTCAGTGAAGATTGATTTGTTAATCTTTTCTCTTTCTTTTACTGGTCTTTACTAATTAAAACTCCTGAGCATTTCAGGAAAAAGCTACAACAGGAGCAATGAAATTGAACAGTCCGTGAAGGATTTTAGTTTCACTGAGGGAAATGAAGGAATTTGGATTCAATAGTCACTCTTGGGGGTTAACCGCAGTTTCGATCCAGCATCGTTTTATGTGATGTCTCTTGCTATATTCAATTCACTTATCGAGGCCGTTGTGTTTTATGGACGACAAACAAAGTGCTTGTACCTGTATATTGTATGCATCCGACAACACGTCAATCAGCACACTGTGTCAATTGTTATATTCCCTTGGGACACAATGACAGCTGTTCACCGCGACACTTGATCTCAATCAACAGCTCAAAGTAGATGAGCCCCGATTGGTCAATTCCTCTGTTGTGACGATCTCCGGAAAATTAGTGTTATGACGTAAACTATTGATAAGTTAATGACCTCTCTTTGACAGGCGGAGACAGCTCAGAATCCTTTGCGCGCCGCTGTAGCTTTCGCAGGCTTGGCAGCTGGTAAATGAGAAGCAGACCACTGAACAGACCGCGTTATCTTCAAACCGTTCAAAATCTTCGTGAGTCCTCTGTAACCTTCTGTTGTTTCTCCTAAAGTCTTCTTCAACGTCTAGCGAGTCCGTAGGTATAAATTATGTGGATATTTTAAGGACGGCTTCTTGATATTTCAACGTTAAATTTAAAGTGTTGGTGGTGATTGGGCCGACATGTTCTGTCGACCACAGCCAGTTTCCGCAAAGGGCCCGTGGACGAGGAGAAATAGTTTCCGTGACGTTGTATTCTCTAGCGGAAATGCATCTTCAACTAAAAGGGATATCACTGATAAGGACTAGATACTGCTCTGAGTCGAAAGCTTCTTTTCCTCAGAGGAAAACGGAGAGTCTCTCAAGGCCTGCACCGCACCACACGTCGCCATGAATGATGAGTGTCACTGCCCTTTTAATCAAATCGCTCATAGATTCATCACGTGTGCTGCTCATAGCACGTTCATCTTGATCTGTGAATTGGCTGTAATATTCACAAAACATCTTCATGTCATTTTCAGTACTGACTCGTGGAGGCGATACATCTTGTTCAATCTCAGTTGTCTCTTGCTGAATGTGTGAGGTATCAGATTATCTAACTCCAAACCAGTTAAGGCTGATACCAGATTTACTGATGCATCCATTTGTCCCTGTGTTTCCAGGTTCATCTAAATTATATTGCTGATGGCAGATCAGGCAACCTCATCTGATAGCGAGAGACGGACGCAAGAGACGTGTATTACAGGGAAGCGATCTGCTAAGAATAAACTAGGAAACTCGCGGCCATTGAAACACCCAAGTACCTCCGCTAAGAGGTTCGTTAATAAACGGACCGATGTAGTCAAGATGAAAAGCAATGGACGCTTAGTTCATTTCACATCGAGCAAATTAAATGTGACGAGGATCAGACCAATGGCTGAGTTCATCTCTAATTTGCATGTTAACTTTGCGGCCTTCGAATCCAGAGATATTATGCGTGGAAGCCCAATTAGACGGTCTTAATGAATAGAGAAGGGCAGAATTAATAATATCCGGGGTCAACATTTCCTAATTTCTACAAAATACAGACGGAGTGTTATCGAGTACCAAAAGCAGTGGCTATGATCGAGTCAAACATTCTCATTAGCATATACGCACTTATTTGCGATTCGCCTTTGTAATGTAACATGAAAATGATGTCATCCGAAAATTCGTTTACTTTCTTTCAGAATAGAAAGGGAGCTAGCAGAGATTGCCCTGGATCCACCTCCAAACTGCAGGTAAATTTTTAAGCCTCAAATAACACGCTGAACCGCCCGATCTCTTGTTTGGACTAAAAACAATAGAATTGCGGGTTTTGTTTCCTCAATAGCCGGCTTGTTATAAAAATTCCGTCCTCATGTTATATAGATCGACCTTCTTCGTACCAAAACAAGTCCATTTCCTCGACGAGTCAGCCCAAACGCTTTCCAAAAGCACTATCTCGTGAGAGAACAAGATGATCCAAGCTAAATTATTTATTTCAAAAAGGTAAAGCTATTAATCGGTACACGTGGGAGTTAAATGTGTAAAGGCGTATTGTTTTATTTTTTAAGTTTTTTTCCAAGGCGTGTTTCAAGTCGCTACGCATGAATAGCTATCAAACCCTTTGGCCACAAGCCAGACTTTTTCGCGACAACAGGTTCAAAACGGTGATAGATATTCAACTGGAGTGTTGTAATGGTGAACAGCAATGATGGTGAATATGTCATCGATATATCGAAGTCGAAGTAGCGAAACTTTTCACGCAATTTACTGTTGATCGTATGTAAATCGACGGATTTTCATGCCAGCTGCGAAATCTCTCGTATTAAGTTTCCTCGCTGGACTACTTCATGAAAAATACTATTTTTCCCATTTAAATTTTTATAATATTTTGATATGTCCGTACTCCCGTTGAAGGTTTCTGTTCAAGTTACCTAATACAACCTATAAGTCTATGGCGATTGATGAAACTTTCAGTTTTCGGAGTTCGTTGGACAACTTAGCTGGTTCCCCAACTCCGACATTTCCTCCAATATTTAATAGTGGTAATTTCGGCAATTACGTAACTTAAGTCTGCCTGTCGTGCTTTCCCTAGCTATCAGATTGGTAAATATCGTTAAATATGATTCTAACTGTAATATATTGAAATTACCAATATTATATTTTATTCCCTCTCGATTATTCCCTCTCGATTTCTTAACTCAGTAAGGAAGAAATAATGTCACCTCCAAAATATTGTTTTAAGAGTAAAACTTTGTATCAGAGCTATCAGTTTCGTTGGATTTGCCTTCAGACGCCTTTGGAAAACTGAGATACTAAAGAGGCCGTGTCGGAAAATACATGTATCGGGTCGTGAAGTTTTGGGTTCCCAAGATATTGGATTAACATTGTTAAAACCTAGAATTTTCTAATAATGAAATGCAAATAAGTGGCCGGGTATTTTTGCAGAGTTTACCTGTGAAATTTTACTGTGAATTTCTTATCATGAAATAAGTTAACCCCTTTTTAGTTTTAAGGGAGAAAAATGTTGTGGAAGTAAAAAAGCTCAGCTGTAGCCAGTTTTCGAGCAGACAGAATCAGCTCTTGAGTTTACATCCGTCGGACGTTTTCAGGTACTCGGTAATCAGCTGGCTAAAGCAGATATTCTCCTTTGCTTTTGAAAACACACCGAAACAGTGGCAGACACCCACATCAGATTAGTAGCTGTTAAAACAAACTATATTTAGTGAATAATAAGAAGTTGGTGTCAAGCAGACTTTAAACAAAATTAATCTACGTAGAAGGAAGTTTGTTTAATTCTGATTATTTATAATTTCGCGTTACGGATTCAGTCGCGGCTACTAGAAGCAAAGCGTCAAAAACAGTGGAGGCCACAAGTTAAGAGACCCTTTTCGCAAAAATGGCAGTTTTTAAGTTTCTCAGCCGTATAGACTACGATCCTTTTAAATCCGCGATCAAGCTTTGAAAGCCTGTAATTTAAAGAGTGTCTTGCTGTGATTCCTAGCTGGAACCGAACTGTTAATCAAAAACTCAACCGCTTCTGTTGGGGTACTCCGAAAGACGAAAACTTTCACTAGATTAAATAATTCTCTAGCTATCTCAGTTATGGTAGAAGGGTTCTTAGGCTGAGAAGTGACCTGTGAGAATCGAATGATTGTTTTATCATTTATCGTAACCTTTAATACCAGATTGTTTTCCTCACTTATAAACGATTTTTTTTAGGCAGATTTTTACTTTCAGTAAATAGAAAGGGTACTTATGTAAACAAGTGGTTTTGATAACAATCATAGAGTCGTGTTTTGGAGATGGAATGAAGCAAATTGTAAACGCTGCAAGTAGTGGTCCGCCGAACAAATCATGTTAAAATTCGTGTTTAAAGAAACCGTGGATGGTACAGACCGATATAGAACTACAAAGTTTTCGCTGCATGTTTCGAGATTAAGGTTGTAACAATTTTTGATGTCCAAGAGTCGAGAAGTTTTCGTCCATTGTAAGATTCAGGGTATACAGGTAGCCGTGGAAACATATTCAGAGATCCCCAGTTTGCTGTAGTCAGGTTAATTTCGAAAGAGGCACTGACATTAATTTTCGAAAAAATGTAATTTTCTCTATACTTTTTTTGTTTGTTTGTTCTCTTGTATTTTTTTGTTTGGTTAAGTAGAAAAACTAATTACAAATTGCTACTCATCAAAATTGAGAACATGTAGTTTAGTGGGAACTTGATGTAGTTGTGCTCTGTTTTGCGAAGTTGCATGGTTCTATTTCATTGTGAAGATTATCAGTAAGAGCAGTGTCTTAAATGAGGATAGGCTGATGTCCACTAGGTCTCGGTTGTTCAGCCAACAGGGGGATATTGCTATCATTTCCCAGCGGAGAGCTGCTGCCAAAACCAATTTAGTTATCCGCTGGGTAGGAATTTATCAAGTGGACAGAGTGACCCATCTTTTAAACAACCGATGTTGGGTGTGTTATAAAAAGGTTAGAGACTCACATTGGAGACGATATCCCCGACTCTTTGCGAACGATCTTCGTATTGGATACTTGTTGTTGGATATCTATGAAGACCGTCTCCAAGGGAATGGATGAAAACACTATGGGCAAAATCAGGGCTTGGGAAAGTTTGCCTATGGCTTTTCCCTCCTGTCTCCAGTGCTTGCCCTTGATTTCCGAGAATATTGGACGGTTTATTTTGCTTCTCCGAGGAGATTAGAGAATATAGCAAGGCGCACCAAACATTTCCCAAATTAACCTTGCAAAGGCCAAAGCATTTCGAGAATCATAATTGCCAAAATAACTGCAGGGAGTATAATCATGACTTATACTTTCAGCAACGCATGCTTCTGACAACGTCGCACAAGTTTTTCAAGGATTGAGTAGCTATAGTGTGACATCTACCGTGCACCGTATATAGCAGCAGTTTGTGGAATCAGCAGTGAAGTCGTCGAAAACGAGACCAGTTGCAATTACACGTCCCCTAGTTTAACACCTGCCGAGCAAGTAACTCGCAATGTGAGAACTTTCGTGGCAGCAAAATTGCCTCTTAATTTAAGCTGCAAGAAATACTACCGGGTGACGATTTAAGAATGAAGTGGTCCGACGGGAATTTGAACTTTACGACCCCTCTTAGTGAACTGAAGCCTTATCTCATCAAGGCTAACCACAAGCCGGTGTTTTGTGAATGCCTGTGTCCATTTTGAATCTGCGACATTCTCGTCTTCCTGTTAGCCTTGAGAATTGATCTTTGTTCAACAACATCAAGCTTTCATTTTATCACAGCGCAGGACCGAAAGGCGACAACTTGTACGAATGGAATTCCACGATCCTTGGCCCTCCTGGTTCTGTTTATGACGGAGGAGTATTCTATCTTGACATCTCTTTTCCAACGGATTATCCTTTTAAACCACCCAAGGTATGTGAGTGCATACATATTTCATGTGTTTAAAATTATGACGAGGAAAACGAATCCTTGATCATGCAAGGATGCCCGGGCGCAGTAGTGAAAGCACTCGCCTCCCACCAATGTGGCCCGGGTTCGATTCCCAGACTCGGCGTCATATGTGGGTTGAGTTTGTTGGTTGTCTACTCTGCGCGCAGAGGTTTTTCTCCGGGTACTCCGGTTTCCCCTCTCCTCAAAAACCAACGTTTGATTTGATTTGCGTAAATTTGTTGAAGACTAGAGACTTAAATAACGTTTTCACAAGATGACTCGCTGCACAATTAAGGATGATTCTTTGTTGTGCGTACATTTTCTCTCACAATCGAATGTTTATAACAAAGCAACGTAATAAGTGCGTAGATACGGCTTTTTGTTTTGTGAGCGGCAAACAATCAACGAAAAGAGGTTTTTTTACATCCTTTGGAAGTGCTTCCACATAAATTTTCCGATAGTGCAAACTTTCTGTTTGAGGTGAACTAAAAAGTCGCCGGTTCTTCAGTTTCCAATTGTCTGGAGTTGCATTTCAGACGATCTTATCCAAACACTTGACCTCTGATTTAGCCGCAAAATTGCAAATAAACGTCAATTGAGTTATTTTGAATGACAGATTACTTCCTGCCTAGAGCTAATGAGTCCTTGACAATGCTGGCAATCGATGTTAGCCAATATAAAGGATTGAAGAATGAAGGTAGCTATAAGAAATCGAAATTTCAGGTCACACTTGAACACTGGAAATACCGACAAAGTTCTGGTATTCCACGACTCGTTCAAATTGTACAATCACACTGATAGTTTCAATGTGATCTGAACTGCAGAATACTCGTTCTCTATTGTGCTCTGGCAGCGGCATCGTTTGAAGAACGAGGCATATAATAATACTCGCCATTCATAAGGAAATAAGTTGCAGTTCAGCTGTTTGTTTTCCTCTTTAAATTTTCCTTTATCATTCGAAATTTGAACCATTAAAACACCGAATCTCGTTGCATCTTTCCATGGCTGTAACTTGATCAGTTGCTATTGTCAATATTAGCATTTCCGGCAAAATTTTAGACATGAGACGGTGCTAATTAAAAATCTGCTTTTGTTTTTAACAATCTTCTGTTAACCATTCACAAAACATAGCTACTCCCAGTAGTTCATGCAATGAAGATTTTTTTTTTTTTTGGTGATAACTCAGTATACTCAGAAAAAATTCGAGTGCTCAACCACGCCGACAAACTTCCGATTACCTTCCGAACTAGTAATCGGAAGGTCGTAGGCTCGGCTCCTGCAAAGAATCCTTCGGATTTTTTCCGAGTATCTCCGAGTCACAACCCAAACATTTATTTCTTCATTCTGTTGGTCTTGTTCGCAGGTATCCTTCCGCACAAGAATATACCACTGTAACATAAACAGTCAGGTTAGTTGATACGAGCCCAGCACTTGTGTGCGGTACTCACAAGATAAAATGGGCTTCACCGCTCCACGCTGACCCATGCCGCACGGGTCCACCCAAACTTTGAGATATTCGACGGCGACGTCGGCCAAAACGTCACCTCAAAATATAACTTTGCACTATCGTAAGTCTCTCGCGATTGTTCTATCTCGTTCACGTCATACAATGTGGGCGAATTATCCTAGAAATAAATTAGTATGAGCGGTTTCAGAGAGCAAATATAGAATGAGAGGTTCAGCTTTGTATGCTGGCGCTGTGGGGTTTCGACAAAACACTGACCCCCGGTCAACTAACCCCCTTACTGACCCCCCTACTGACCCCCCTACTGACCCACTATAAAATCAATGGGAAAATGAATACTGCTTACCTAAGCCTCAACAACCCTTTTTAAACGGCATTGTTCAACAGTATTTAAGTCTAAGCACCCGTTTTAAAAAGGTTAGTTTTCG
>NC_090882.1:2088134-2100634 GCF_036669935.1 Montipora foliosa
CAGTGTCCCAAGTATGTAGATAAGGTTTTTTTTTTTCTGCTGTTAAAACTTTCAGACCAAAGTTATTTTTCATCGCCACAAGCTAAATTCTGAGTGGAACATAAAAAGGGAACGATACGCTAAAAAAATGTACTACTAGGGCATATCCAAGGATAAGTTAGGTGGTTCTGTCGAACACCGAACTGAAATGAACAACATTTAAGATTCTTAACATCACGCTGACAAAAAAGATATGTCAAGACATGCGCGCAATTGGATGTACGGCGATTTCAATAAGCGTCACAAAGTGTCCCCTTTGCTCTTCAGTCCCGTCTCGAGATAGAAATCAAAATGGCCGCCGTATCTGCAAAAAGGACTATTAACGTGAGAAAGGGCCCCCCCCCCCCCCCCAAATGCTGCTTCTCAATGAAGGATAGACAGCTGCATTTACCGTAAGCTAAAAATAACGCTTATCTTTACTCTGATACCTTATTGTTGGAAATGGTAACAAAGGCTTTGAGTTTAAGGGACACTTCGTGTTGAACGTCAAAATTGGATGTGCACCTGACTAGGTGCATTTCTGGACGTAACTGAGTAGAGCAAAGCTGATTGAGCGGTAAATTATCTAATATAATTTATTCCTTTACCGTTAAATCAGGCTTGCTAGTTTTGGTTTGACAATTGTGATGCCGCTGATTAGATCCTTCTCCAGGCTCTTCTGTTTTATTACGGTGGTCCTTGCTTACACAGGTCTATTTACATCGAATCAAAATTATGTCTGAGGATGGGCATTAGATTTGGAAGTGTTTTTTTTTTTTTTTCAAGTGCGCGTGCTCGATCAAAAGAGGAAACTCGTGCCCAAGTTTTCTATTCGAATACCATTCTCGTCACCAAAGCCTCGAATCTTATGTCTGCGAATGACACGAGGCTCTTGGAAACTCTTTGAAGGAGAACACGCACCGTAGGGTTCTCATAGCACAAAATTGGCTATTTGATCTTTACGGCGCCTGCTCACTCCTCGTGCTAACATGAATGCACTAATCAGAGACGTTTTTCATTGTTCTTCGCGTAAACCAATGAGAAGACACTTTGTTTCAGTGTTCCCCAGAGCTCTTCTCTCCTTCGAAAAGAGCTCTGGGGTCGAGATTGTTCTAATACATATTTTTCAATCTGAAGGTCGCTAGCGAAACGCTGCTTGAATCCACTTCAAACTCATATGGAACAGCTGTAAGGCCTGGGGCTTGCACATTTCTAAATCTCGAACTTAAACCGTGTTTCTATTTTAAAGACAAATAGAAACAGATGTAAGGAATATTCATTTAACTTCTTAGCAATAAAAGGAATTACATTCTGTTTATTTTGCTTGTGATAGTAGAATGAATGGAATCATGAAAACATCATCATCAGATTTTGGTTGCGTTCAATTGGGAAATCTGGATTGAGATCTTAAAATCTGGATCTTCGGATTTCCAATCGAGCAAAAAAATCTGAAAACGGATTTTGTCGCGGATCTCACTAATTGAAATCCTTTCCAATTAGTGAAATGTAGTGAAATCTATCCAATTAGTGAAAATGTAGTGAAATCTATCCAATTAGTGAAATGTAGTGAAATCTATCCAATTTGTGAAATGTAGTGAAATCTATCCAATTTGTAAAATAAGTGAAATCTGCGACAAAATCTGTTACTACCAAATCTGTTTTCAGATTTTGTGTTCAATCGGAAATCCGGATTTCCCAATGGAAAGCACCCTCTATTTGCTCCGGAAGCCTGTAAATCTCTACTGTGGTTCTATAACAAATGCATCCAGTAGCGAATGAAGAGTACATACTACGAATGTGAGTGAATGTAGCTATATTAATAATGCAAACGAAAAACTGTTGTTGCCAAGGAATGATCCAGGATTCAGCTAGGAAAATCGTCTGCGGAGGTGGACCCCTCTGGGGATCAAATATGTTATTAACATCGTGTACAGGGATGATTGTAAGTTGTTTAATATCCTCGAGATCATCTCTGATATTTTAAACAAGGAGTACTCCTTGTCCACGTAAGTTTTTGCGTCAGAAACGAACGTTTTCAAAGGTTTTTTATTTCATTAAACGGGCATTACCGATGGATTCGCGCCGAGTCTCTTAAATCCCGCTACTTCAACTGATCAACGCTAGAAATAAATCGCTTTTGACGTACAACAACTAAGCTTGAATGAACATTCAAGTTTCTCAGGTATCGATATTGTACTTAATGTATATATATAGTTTACGTCATAGAGAGTGCGGCGTACGGGGTTTTTTGACACAAACAACCAGTGAATACAACCCCGTTCAAAACACTTTCTATGTCCTGAGCTCTTTATTACACATAAGACGAGAATTTTCATTGGAATAGTTTTCTGAACGCAAATTAGAAACAAAAACTCACTAACAATAGAACCAAATGCAAATTTAATTTAATTCAATTCAATAACAAAGTACGATTTGCACGAGATGCACGAGTGATTGGCTTGGAAAGGCCTTACGCTATCGTTGATTGGTTATACTTCCACACGTGAAAGAGCTGTAAGCCATTCTGATTGGCTGTATAGGCTTTTTTCACATGAGAAAATAAAGCGTATAGATTTCTACAAATGAGCTTTATAGAATAAAGTTCTCATGTTATGTGTAATAAAAAAGGTTATTGACATGGAGTAAAAGTAAATGGGTATCAATAAAAAAAACAGAACTAAAGGTTGTTTCGAGTCACACTACTTTTTTTTGCTTCGAAGACACTTCCTACTTTGGGCCCAATTCAAAACCCGATTAATATTAATCCCATATTAAATTCAAACTCAGGCTTGAAAGTTGCTCATCAAAAAAGTCCCAGTCTTGGATGGAACTGTTATGCTGAAGGAAAGCAACAGCCTCGTCAATTTAGAAATCTAACAGTCCTGTGGAAACTTTTTTCTGGAAATAGACTGCAATTTAAAGAGGCTATTTCACGCAAATTGATGTAATTTCATGACGCCCAAAATGCCCAAAAATTGGAATGAAACATTGCAGTAACCATTTAAAACTGTTGAACAATGTAAAAGAAATACGGCAAAAGGAAAGAGAAGTACGGATATACACAAATGGACAAGATTGAAATGGATTGCATTTGGGTAATCTCGAAAAAAAAAAGTCGGCCCGACGTTTTTCAAGTTTAAGACAAATCGACTGGATAAAGGTCGCTTTTGCTCGGAATCATCTTGTTTGTGATGCAACGATAAATTTATAGGTATAGGAATTCCACATGATCATTTTTCGAGTTTTAAACTCGTTATTAACTAAAGATTTTCCCTAAACACCCTAAATAACGTGACATAGCCCCTTTAAGTTTCCCGTAATCCAAGATTAGCTAAATCAGTCTTGAACAAATGACCCACGCTCAGTGTTACCAGACAATTAAAATGAACGCGCACCATCGCAAAACGTCACAATACCACTTGTCTTGAGCACGCATCGGTCTACGATTAAACTGGCCTTTTTTTTTTTTCCTCCGGCCTCTTGAGGCCCAAGGTAAAATATGCAAACGAGTTTGACTGTGTATGAGAATTTGGTATTATCAGCTGAGAGGATAATACTAAATTGACCGCTGATGTTTGGTCAGGTGAGAAATTTACATAGACGCACAGCGGTAATTACCACAATCAGAATGCGGAAAGAATATTTGCCCTCCCCTCCCAGTCGAGTCCAGCGTGCATTGAAATTAGTATGTTCCCCGGCCAGTGAAGTTTTAATTTAAAATGCTGCGAAATTAATAAGAGAGGCCTCTGTCAGTAGGAAATTACTTCATTCTTGAATACTGAAATACTTATTGGGTAAGTTGTTTGTATTTATTAATTTACAGAAAGAGTTGTTAAAAAAACTTCTCTGCAAGCAAACGAACGCGTTTAGGATTTTGCATTTTGGGTTACATCTCTACATGCTCTACGGGTTTATTTCGAACTTACAAAGTGGCCAGCTCCCATTTGGCTTGATAGCTCAATCGGTGGAGCCCCGTGTCGCTATACCGTACAGCACAGAAACGACAACTTTCGTTTTGTTGTTCCAAGTCAACGGATAAGAAATATCTTCTTGATGTTTGGTTAAAGGAAGGTACTGGTACACAAAAAATTGCAACATTAACATTTAATCAGGAAATAATGGAAATACTTATTAACCCCACAATTACTCAAAATACTCAGATTTCTGAACACAACAAGTAGGCTAAAAAGGTATAAATCATCAAGTGTCAGCTTGTTTGAAAATTCATTTTCAATTTGTTGTTTTGAAAATCCATTTTCAGAGCAAGGGTATTTTGAAAAAAGTTCTGGTTAAAGGGGACATTAGTGGATGTGGGGGTTGTTAGCTCATTGACTCCACTGACAAGTAAAATTGTCTGGCGTTAGGCAGAGTAATATCCATTTAGGTCCTGTTTACATGGAGGTGGGTTAACCCCGCTGAGGAGGCGGGTCGCCCAGTCCCCCGGTCCCCCACACCCTGTAACCCAACCAGCCAGGATCGCGTTTTGCCATGTAAACACTTGAAGGTGGGGACGCCTGCCAAGCTGGAGTCGGCTCGTATTTAGCCCTTATAGGCCAAATCGGAAAACACCATAATACCCTTTGTTTGTTCCCCCAAATTTTGCATAAGCATTGTTTGTGTTTTCTCTTAGGAGCATTGTAAGTCCCAAGAGAAACTGAAAACAATGCTTGTGCAAAATTTGGGGGGACAAACAAAGAGTATTATGGTATTTTCTGACGTGGCCTATTAACCGAGCAGGAGGTCTGTATGGGAGAATCTTGACCGAGGTTATGAGTACAGACCGAACGCAGTAAAGTCTGTACACACGAGCAAGGTCAAGATTCTCCCTTACAGACTGACTAAGCTCGGGTTAATAAGATGTTTATTATATAGCAAACAAGAACAACTTAATTCATTTAATGTAACTAGTTTGTAGTAACTGATATTTTGCTTGTGAGTGGCGATGAGCTGAACTTAATTCTGCCAAAGTTTGCTCGTCTTCCTTACTTTTTTTTCTCGTCATGCTTTTTGGCACTTCCATAAATAAATCTTGGTAGAAGAAAATACTCAATATTTTTGCATTTTAGTTTGCGACTTTTTCACAGCAAAACAATACCTATCTAGACCCCGGTCAATATCGATTTCAGCCAATCAAATTCGATAATTTGGTAGTTCCCAGTCCTTGTGAGACAGAGCCATATGATAACACAATACACCTCGTTCCCAGGGTCTCTTGTCGAACGACAATGGAGACCCTGGGAACAAGGTTGAACAAAATACTGCCTTTGGCGGAGGAGTTGCAGCATTAAAAGTGATAAGAAGAAGCCACAACAATGATAAGTTGAGCAAGAGTAGCTTAGAGTAGAAAGAGTATTAACCGCCAAAATGCATCCTCCACCTGCCATTTTGCCTGTTTACGTTTTTGGTGAATATGCAGAAGCCGGTTTTGTCTGCATCAGGGGAGATCCAATCCTTTTATTTGCCAAACAGGTCTTTTAAAAACACTACATTGAATCTTAAGGGATTTAGCCCAAGTTAAACCATTCTAAGTCTGTTCAGATTTGACGCATGTAATGGAGGAAACATCCTCCTAAAGGCATTTGTACAAAGATCGTTTTCATGAAGTAAAGGAAGCAGAATCAAGCTACAATGACTAGACAAAATTTGTAAGGTTCGTACAAACCCTTGTAATAAAACTTGTGCTAGTTGACGTGAAATTAGAGATAACGTGAGGAGATTTTTAATAACATCCAAGTTTTTCATGGTTATGCCTTTTGTAATGACCTAATTTTCCTTTCAGTGGAGACAAAAATGACCGTCACTCTGTAGCAGTCTTGGAGGTGTGAATATGGCCCAATTCCCATACCTTTACTGTAAGTTATAACCATAAATAGAAAGCAAGTGGTCCTTTGTGTTTGTAAGTGCTGTGTGTCCTCGTGTCTGGTTGTACTTTTGCTTGGCTCAATGTCTTTGTGCTTGCATGCACTCTTCTGTACCTGTGTCCAGGTGTTTGTACATTCTCTTGCAGGGGCGGATCTAGGGGGAGGGTGCAGGGGGAGCACACCTCCCCCTCCAGCTATGCCATTCCTTAGTGGTGCACCCCCTCCTAAGAAAAATCCTGGATCTGCCCCTGTCTTGGGTGCATGTGTCTGTGTCTGCATGACCTCTTTTGCACCCATGTGTCAGTGTTTATATGTACTCTACTGTCCCTGTGCCTTAGTTCTCTATGTATTGTTCCCATGTGGCACAGACTGTGCTCCTGTGTACTCTTGTTTGCCTGCGACATAGTGTTTGTATGTAACCTTGCACACCCTTTCCTTGAATGTACTGTAATGTAACTGTGCCACAGCATTCCACCTATTGTGCGCCTGTGACACAATTCTAGTAGGTGCTCATGTGCACCTGTGTCATAGTGATTGTTTGTCCTCTTGTGCACCCGTTTCCATCTGTTTGTGTATACCCTAATGTACCTTTGCCTTAGCAGTCCACTAGCGGTTCACGTTTAATGCGCCTGTGACACAGTACTTGCATGTACTCTTGCACACCTGTATCAGTGTATGTGTCTACTGTTGTTCACCAGTGTCTTACTGTACGTTTGTGTGTACTCTAATGCGCCTGTGGCGTAGCGTTATACGTATTGCACGCCTTTGACACAGTGCTCGTATGTACTCTTGTGTTCTGCTGTCTCGGTGATGGAACGCTATTCAGTCCTGTGCGCTCAGTGGTATGTTAGAGTTTTTATGTACTCTTGTGTCCCTATGTCTTTGTATCTCTGAAATCCTTTTGATCTCTCAAGGACTCGCCTCATGACCCGAAAATTATACGCGAATGATTAATTGTCGGCAACAATGAGCGATTATTTCGAAATCCGCAAATTATTGTAATGTTAGTCTTGGAGAAAGTTTCAGCTGATGTCGAAATTGTGACCGTATTGCAAGACATTTGGAGCAAGACACGCATTTTTATCTAGTCCAAGAATTTTGAAGTAATCCTTGGTTTTCATGCACATGATCATCGACGACGTTTTGAAACCGAAAGAAAAACGTTTGCGGAAGATTTGAGTCGATTTTGCCTTATGACGTCACCTGAAAAACCAAGGATTGACGTTACGGATTGTATGCTGAGTCATGAAAGTCTCTCAGATTTTCAAACTAATCGTCTCTACTAGTGAAAAGATATTTAACGAGACAAATGTGGTAGTGTGAAGACAAGTTACTGCCATTTTCATAATTCTGCGCCGGCCAAAGATCGACTCCCCCTGCGGGAGTTCGAATACGATTATCATATCTTTGTAGAGGTTCTTCAGTTCGTATAGATTCCATCGTTTTGCATCGGCGTCAAGTTCGAATGTACGATCGCGAATTAAGTGGGAATCAAAGATGCGGATTGGTAGTTATGTCACGCATCATTTGATTTCAGCATCAACTCTCGGCTTGGCGTCGGAAGGGTTACGTTTTTACAAACGTTGGCTGGGCAGCACTTATGTTTCAACAGACTTAACTTGTACTTGTACATGTTCATTGCCGTGACTTTAACATCTTCAGTTCCCACGGCCAGCTCCTGTCTGACCTTGTAGCTCAGTCGGTAGAGCAGCGGTGATCTAACCCGAAGGTCGTGGGTTCAATTCCCACCCTGGTCAGAGTTTTTCTCAGTCCTTGTGGGGGCCCATTTCCATTAGTAAGTCTGTTGGCGTCGGAAGTTTGATTGATGGAAGCCAAGACGCTGCTTGCCCGTTGCCGCTTGAAGATGAGATTCCGCAGAAATATGAACATCGCAGTAATTGGGAAAACAGCTCACTTCCGGTTGCCGTTCGTTGCTAAAAAAATTCGCGTGCGTAAGCTCCCTATTTTGGGGCGCAGCGCGTGCAGGTTTTAACCAGCACGTCATAAATGCAAGGCATCACGACCTAGAACTTTGATTACTTTTGTTGTCGCTATTTCCTGTTTGCTATAAGCCGAGTACTCTCGCTCGGATCATTGCCGTAATTAAATGCCACAGGAGGAGCTGATATGCATATTGCTGGTTACTTTCATTTTACTTTGGCAAAAAGGTATGAATAGTGCTTTCGCAGATCCTATTGGATCGGAGGACGGTATTTATATCCGTTGTTTCTATTGGAGTTGTGTGGCCCAGTGGTTAGGGCGCTTGCCTTGAGATCCGGAGATCCCGGGTTCAAGACCCACTCTGACCACTCGTTGAATTTGATCCTGGTAGTCCCTGGTTCAACTTCCCTGCTGCACTTGTAAATAGCCAACTGGTTTGCCTCCAGCCAGTTGGGATTCTTAACAGTTGTAGTTGATGTGTTCTGTTGTTTCGTTGATTCATTGGCCCTGAAAAGCCCCTATGGGGAGAGGTCAATTAAGTATGTAGTAGGAGTTGTAATCGTATTCATTACTTTCTCAGCCAATCGCGAGAGTCGTTGTAATACTCGCCAAATTCACCCATTTTCAGGTTACAAATTCTCAGCCAGAGCTTCGTTCGTTGTAAGATTTCCAAAAGACGCAACAAATTCTTCAACAGGAAGTACCACATCCAAATAAGTCAGGTCTGCTACGAAAAGGGTGCATCTGGAAATTTTAGACAAAAACAGGACAATGTCTATGTACGTTAAGGCTACGATTTTAAGTGGCAATTGTCTAGCAATGGCCTCCCTGCGCAAGCGCTGCATAACTAACAGCTCATTGTTATCACTTATCAATGCTTGTTTCGAATATCGCTTAATTAAAGTGTATTTGAGTTGGGTTTCTCTTTCAGCTTGTGCCCAGAGTTATTACGACCTCTACTCGGACGACGAAGTTTATCGAAAGACAAGCGATGGAATTCTTGAAGTCGGTAGGTTCTTAATCGCATGCAAGTGAAAACACAGAGACTCCGAAGCATTGTGGACTTGAACCGGCGTCGCAGAGGTCATAGGTTCGAATCCTGTTGGAGCCGTCTGAATTGTTTCACGTGTCTATAATTAGAGACAATTTCTTAAATTTTACAGTTGAGTACGAGGATCGCTACATTTCGTCTATAATCCGGCAGGTACAAACACAGGTCTCAGGTCACAGGTCTCTTTTTTACCAATACACAAACAAACTAAAACATTCATCGATTCTAACCTAAACAAGAGTTTTTAGGCCTAAGGTTAGCTTTAATGGATGTTTAGGTATGTTTCCGTATTGGTAAAACAGAGACCTGAGACCTGGGACCTGTGTTTTGTACCCGCCTCTACAATCCGCACTTCTTTCATTCAAAATTACCGTAGTTTTTCGGTTATAAGGCGCAGCATTTTTTCTCAAAGAAATTGCTTGTTGGCCCCAAATGTGATCTAAACTCAAGGTGCGTCTTATAGGCGAGTACCTTCTTCTTGCAACAAAACTCGTGCAGCTCCTTTGCCGCCATCTTGTATCTTAAATTCGTTCCAGCCTTCCCCTTCCTGGGATTTCGCACTAAAGTTCGTGATGATATGATGGCCTTCAATTCTTAGCGTTGTACAACAAATACACCCGCAAGAAAGTACTAATAACAGCAAGATTTAACGGTTTTTCTCTAAATTGTAGTTGAATTTTGCTGTAAATCATCTTCCGACGTCATTTGGAATTCTCAGAAAAAAAAATTATGCGATTGTTAAGAGTGCGAGTAGGCTGAGCGAGCGAGCTGTCACAAATTAGCCAATCAGCGCACACCCGAAGTAAACATTGATATAAACAGTAAGCCACGCAATGGAGTGACCCGAAAACACTGACCCCGGTCCATAGACCCCTCTACGGACTGCCTCACGGGCCGGTCCACAGACTACCCCTACGGACCCCCTATACGGACCACCTTGAAACAACATAGAAATGAAAATAAATAAAAACTAAAGATTTGACTTACCGGTTGTCTGGATAGACCACTCGTGTCGGCGAAATGTCAACCGTTACGCTCTGCAAATTTAACAGACTAAGGCTCAGGTTCGGGTGTAAAGTCTATCAATCACACATTGCCCCTTCCTTCGCCGTTGACCGGAATGCTTCGAAAAAGATTGTATTTTCTTTCCTTCGCTCCGCCATTTTGTTCGGATCATTCTCCCGCTTGTTTGTGAACTCGCCCCAAGCTTCACGATCTCTCTGTTTCGAACAAAATGGCCGAGGGAACTTAAATATATTGCCGGTCTTCTTCGAAGCAATGGGAATCGTAATAGGACTAATAGAGAAATGCCTTTTCCCTGTCCGCATCTCCCGGTGTATGAGACTCGTCTACCACAACTGCCACCACATTTTGGTAAAGCGAAGCAGAGTTATCGTTTTTGATTTATTTTAATGGAATACAGGCATTACAATTACTGCATTACAGTTTAATTCTAGACAGATAGAAAAGATATTCTAATAGCTACAACACTTATTTCAAAGCCTTATCGAGTATTTGTGATTACAGATACGTATTTCACTAATTAAATGATTTGAAAATTGGAATATTTTGTTTTTAAGTGTATTGGAGTATTGGGGAGTTACCAGGAGATCGAGCAATCATTTTTGAAAGCCGCCTTTTCTGCTTAACTAAATACTTGCTAAAATCGTGTAGAGTTCCTTTATCGTTATCAGCAACTGAGGCAGCCGAATAGGCCCAAGCTTCTGTCAAAATGCGATCAGCGATAATTTTTTTGTAGAGGACGGGAAACTACCCACATGATGTGGCCCTCGTTGTATTTTGACCGCTACTAAAGACAGTTAGAAAATTAAACTTTTCCCGAATCCTGTGAATAACAAATACAGAGCTTCCTTTCCTTCCAGCAGAGAAGCCATTGCATCGCGTTGCGTTGCGGTAATCAAGTGCACAGTTCTACGATTTTCTCATACGCATTTCTGATCACCTTACCTCTGCGAAGCGAAGTAGCGTTCTTGCTGTCGGAGCCTGTCAATGGTGACGTCATCAAGTAATTTAATTTCAGCCAATCAGTATTTTACGTCCAAAATTTGGATGCGACAGCCATGCGGGCGGGCTCTCATTCTACCCTCCAACCCCAGTCCCTCGGAGAGCCTGCTCGAAGGCTAGCGATTGTTGGACATGCAAAGTCCCTTTAATCTGCAACAGGAGCTCATTAAGAGGAGCCTCTATCTCCCATACTTGGCCTCGGAGTCAACCCCTTCCCGAGTAGATTTATTTATAGAACACCTCCCTTGGGAGATTCAGCACGCTCACTGTTGTAAAAGCCAATCAAAACAGAGCTATCTCAGCGTGAAGGGAATTATGATACTTTTCGCGGGAAAAACCTGTTCCTAAAAATAAATTTAGGGTTGATTCAAGGAATTAGAGGAGATAGAGGCTCCTCTTGATGAGCTCCTGTCTGCAATATTTGTGGTCAGTTGCACAGAAACTACAAATGTAGCTTCAAGGACAATACATGAAGTTCTTTGGCCTAAGGAGACACTTTGATGGAATATTTTACCTCGAATGAGGCGGCGAGGGCTGATTTGAATATAATCAAATGATTATGAAAATAGAAGTTGATATAGATTAATAAACAATGCAGAAGTGAATTAAACAAGCCAGCCCTCGCTGTTTACTCTTTCGGCGCACACGCTCAGCTCAAACCTGAAAAGAAGCTTTTATAATCTCTGTACGGTGGCCAATTTACATTATCAACTCCGTTGATAAAACCAAATTTTTGTATCAAACCTGAAAGCTTGTTTTCTTTTACAGCACCAGCTGCTCTGAAGTCTTCAAGCCTTGCTGCTAAGAACCAAACTGACAATGAAATTCCCCACGACGTTAGCCATCATAAAAACTTACCAAAAATTGCAGTAGTTGTCTTGTTGGCGATGGCTGTCGGAATCTTTATTGCAATGTGGCACGCTAATTTTATGCGGAAAAGGTAAACCTTCGCTCTTGGCAACAAACCATTTTATGCAGCTGTGAAGGCGAGAACAGAAGCACACGATCCCCTGTGGTGAAGGTTCTATATCAGTGGTATGAAAATTATCCGAAACCGAAAAGAGCCAGGCTGATTGAAGCCTGTCTTTCAAAGGGCACTGTCATTTTCAGCATGCAGGGTTTTAGCTTGTAAAAGCCAGATGAAGGAAGGCAGTGTCTTTCGAAAGACAGGCTGAAGATAACATATTCTTTCACCGTGCACATGGCCCTTTCCATTTTAGGGTTGGGTGTGGCCGAGGGATCCTGGGTCCGGGCAGCTCAATCTTACTCCTTCCCAGTGCCACCCGACCCCAGGAGCCGCTGAAGGTTGGAAACGAGCTCCAATTGGCTTGCGGGATATACGAATTTCCAGTTTTTTCTTTGGTTAGCATACAACAGCCATACCATTGAATTCTTAAGTTGTTCTGAATTAACGATTAATGTTAATTTGGAAAATGGTCAGCACAAAAGCTTTCAGAGGCTGAACAGGGCCAAGGAGAGGGCCAAGAGGCTCTGGGAACAAAAATGCCATTAATCCACGCCGCGATCAAGATAATCTAGTTCAACTTGAATTCAAAAGATAGTGTCAGAGTTAGTAAAAAGCAACGAAGTCTCTCAATCAAAAA
>NC_090882.1:2105634-2130634 GCF_036669935.1 Montipora foliosa
AGCACAGAAAATTGAGCGACGCGAAGTAAAGAAACCAGCGCTAACACAAATAATAAAGAAGCTAAATGCATCTCGTTAATTGGCCCTATTTTCATTGCGAACTTTGAAATCGTGAAAAGATGCGTTTGTATGAAATGATAGCAAATTCCCCCCTGTAGTCATCTTTTCAACCAGCTATGTTTGAAAAAGCCTTCAAAGTTGCTCATTTCTGAGTTGGTGCATGCCTCAGTTTCAAAGCGAGTCCCGGTACACAACCATTCAAATGGAAATGAGTTGCGTATTCTTATGCAAATCAAAGTAATTTCCCTTACAATAGTTGAGCAACAAGACTCACTTCGAAACCGAGACAAACAGCAACTGGGAAATGGCCCATTGAAACCATGAGTTAGATACATACCTTGGTAGCTTAGACTGCGAGCACTCCCTTCACTGGTCGAGAAGGGGAAGCGTACGGTACGGGGAGACTGGAGCGAGGAAAAAACCGAGAAGAGACTGGGGAGAAGAGCCTCTACACCAGCCCCCTTCCGCAGGTTCGTTCCAGTTTATGCGAAGTAGTCAACGATTTCTCATTGAAATTAATGAAAAACTATGGCAAAATCACAACAGTTTGGACACTCAAAGTTTAATAGATAATTTTTTATTCATATCTAATGCTATTATGCTAAAAAGTGCCCCTGTAATAAAAGAACATGAATTCCTTTTTTCTTCAGATTTTGAAAGTGTGTTTGCTCAACACCTGAATAGCAAAATTTTGAGATTTGATTTTTATCCGAAGGCCGTTTACTTCGAGTGTAAGTTTTGGATTTCACGGTCTGCCATTACTCACGTTCAAAACTGACCGATTGGACCTCAGAGGGTTGGATCAAGAGAAAAGTGACGTCAAAGGCTCACTAGCTTAAAATTTCAGTGTGTGAATGCAGCTTATTATATACACAAAACGCGAGTTTAAAAGAAAGCCCCAAAACTCCTGTGCTGCATATTAATTCTTCAGCGTACTCACGCATTGCATTCTTAAACTAGTGAGCCTTTGACGTCATTTTCTCCTCGATCCAGCTCTCTCAAGATCTTAACGTTAGTAATGGCAGACATTAAATACGAAAATTCCAGTGAAAATAAACAGGTGTCTTTTTTAAACCAAGGCTCAAAACTTTGGTCGCTTAGGGTTTAGTTAACATAGTTTTGAAATCCAAAGAAAAATAAATGATTTCTTGGTCACAGGGGCGCTTTAAAGCTTGTAATATTCTGTACATCTAAATAGTACATACAGGTCTATCATTCATTTTCAACTCTGTTGCTGTTCCTTTATTTACATGATTTCATTTGCAAAATTTCATAAACTTGTACAATTGCAATTTACAATCTCTTTTGATTAATTAAATGGCTAATAATTTTTTTTAACAACTTTGCAACTTTTTTCAATAGGGAAATTCTCACAGCAAAGAAGTTGACCCTTTTTCTTATTTCTGTCTCACTGTGATTTACATCTCATTTCGATACATCGCCGAGAACGATGTCTTTCAACAACCAAAGCAGTGAGAAGATATAACGTCAAACTCTTTCACTCCCGTGATCTTAAAGTTCATTCTCATAACTAGTGCGATAGATTTCCTATGTTGGCTACTCATGAGAATTTCGTGTTATATCAAAACAATAACCCTGAAGCTGATAATAATCTTCATTCTCAATACTTGTTTACCGGACAGTGTTTGAAATTGTGAGGAGAATTTACATACTGACCACTCTTGAGAGTCAAAGGGTTTACTAAAGCGTGCAAGAATTGCATAACAGAACAAAACTGCAAGGACGTTTCACTCGTGATCGACTTCCAAGCAAGTCTTTCAACCGCAACTAAAAAACTAGTTCAAAAAAAACTTAGCGTCCCTTAGCCTCTTCAATTTCTCCCGGTTAAAGTGCCACTACAATCAAAAATCACTTCTCGTTTTTCTTCAGACTTCGAAAGTACTTGCGTTGAACATAATTAATAGATGTACGGTGGTTATGAAACTCGACAAGTTTCTTTGTTTCATGTTTTTGTTCGCTTTTTTCGCTTTTTTGGCCTTGACCCTGCACAAAACCCGACAAAAACACGTTTTCGGCAGGATAACCAATCAAAAGCTTCGACCAATTTAACTTGCGAACCAAAAACAAAAGATTGTGCAGGGTCACGGATTCACGGTCGGTTCAACATCTAATTGCGACTGTATTGTTCCTGCTTTTGAAATTCCCAGGGTTTCATAACCAGTCCCTAGATTAACTATGCGTTGAATGCTCAACTGGCGAAATTTTTTTAAGTAATTTCATGAGGAAGACTGCTTATTTTAACTCCACCTTTTTCATTTAGCAGTCTACCATTACTTGGTGTGGTGCCGACCGATAAGCTCTCAGCGATCTGGATCGAGAAGAAAGTAACTCGCCAGCTTAAAAATTACGTGTGTGAATGCGGCTTAATTAGGATGCAGCACGAGACTTTTTGGCTTTCAGATTGTCAAATTCGTGTTTCTGCATACTAATTTAGCCGCATTCACACTCTGCATTTTTACGCTTGTGAGTAAATGACATCACTTTCTCCTCGATCCAGATCGCTGAAAGCTTAGGCCCGTTTTAAACGTCGTATTTTACATGTGCCAAATCTAATGCAAATGAGAAAAATATATTGTTTTCGCCATTTGCATTAGATCTTAGTTAATTTACATCTATTAACTATGATTAGATTCGGCACATGTAAAATGCGACGTTTAGAACGGGCCTAATCGATCGGAATCGCATGCCACAATTACTGGCAGCCCGATAAATGAAAAAAGTGGAGTTAAAATAAAGTCTTTCTCTTGAAATTACTACAACGAATTTCGCCTGTTGAGCATTCAACACAGGTACTTTCGAAATGTGAAAGAAACGAGAAATTATTTTTTTCATCGTAGTAGCACTTTACGAATTTGCGCAAAATTTTCCAACCTTACAATTTTGTGGTTTCGGTCTTACGAAAAGAAGTTCCTGTTTCCAAAATCTTGGAAAAGTAGTAAAAGGACAAACGGAAAGTTAATAAATCGTCTATAAACTAAACAACTTTCTGCCATTAAAATGACTACAGAGATTGACAGATCGTCTGTTTTGGAAAAAAAAATTGTCTACCACGAGGTAGCATTTCGGAGACTTATCTTGTTTAGCGCCACCATCATTGGCGCAGTGACGTATTGTCAAAACAGGTACATTGGACCTGTTAAAATCAGATCATTTATGTCAATAAAATAAACTAGTAACCATTTTCATTTTTTTCATATAATTTTCTACACTTACAAGGGGATAGGTCACGCAATTTTAGGCAATTTCAGCACTAATCGAATGGTCGTAGAATTAACTAAAATATCAAAATAACTGTTCAAAACTATAGAAAAACTCTAACAAAACACCGGGAAGCCAAAAAAGGACATGGATGGACAAAACTGGAGAGGATTGAAATGGATTGAATTTCGGTAAAGTTTAAAAACGTCGGCCCACCCTTTTTCAAATTTATATCAGTCTACATCAAAATGTCATTTACACAGCAGGAAAATCATTCTCAGTTGTTATGTGGCCCTGATTTTGCAAATGAAAGACTCTTGCTCTGCCAATTTGACGTTTAGAGCTCATAATTAACAAAATTAAACAAAATTACCTAAAATAGCGTGACCTAGCCCCTTTAAACTCGAACCGTTTTTTCTTCAATAGTTAAGACCATTTGTGATACAGTACACTAAGATGTATAATGGAAAGCCTAAACCCTCTAAGGGCAGCAATTAATCAGCTTACTCATAACAGTACATTGAAAATGCAACTTGAACACTGGCTAAAAATGCCTGTGTAGCAAGCTTTTCCGTGATTTTCAATGTTTTAGCCGTGCGAAAAATGGGGCAAGAGGGGATGGTAAATAAATTGCCCTCCTTGCCTCACCCTATTTTTCGCGCGGCCAAAACATCGAAAATCGAGCATTTTCCCTCACGGAAACTCTTGCTATGCAGGCAAAGTGGCTTAAAAACTCAAAGCAGATTTACGGCTAGGACTTGGAAGTTCAGACAAATTTCCGTCGACGGCTTAGAGCGGTTTTCAAATGAATGACGTAAAACAAATACCAAAGTAATTCGACCAATCACAGCAGGTGCAAACAGCACAATGAACCAATTCGAATTCGTAGCGCTTCCTTGGTCAAAGGGCGGGAAAAAAGGCGGGAAAAACCGCGAGTGCAAGTCTAGGGTTTCTCAATCGGATTTGAAGTAGGTGTCTGCCGAACCTTGAGTAGGTGGCGGTGACAAATCGAGGGGCCGTAAAAACTCGAAATTAGGGGGCTCTGGGGGCATTGCTCCCCCAGAAAATTTTGAAATATTGAAGCTCAGAAACGCAATTTCCAGCCTTTTGGGCGTCAATTTAAAATTATTTACGATTATTTTTCTTACAGCTACATCATCAAATTTTCTCAGCTTGTTTGAAAAATCGCACTGAATTTTTTTTTTTAAGCAGGCTGCGTATGCCTGGAATTGAATTATTTCATCGTGAAGGGCTGGGCTCAAGTGAATGTCGCATACCCGAATGTTTACGTCATTGAAAACATGGCGGTTGTCACGTATCAAAGCACCAGGAAGTTCAGTTGTTGTTGTTGTTGTCTTTTTTTTGTTTTTGTTTTTTTATTTATTACATTTGTATAAGATATGGCAAGAGAAAAGCAACCAGAACGTAAAGTAATCGGCTATCAATCGCCGGGTGCCGCCTTCTATTGAGAACCCTGAAGTCGAAATTGGTCAGTTTAGGTTTTCCTTTTCATTGGTTGATAAACTGGCGCGAGATTTTTAAACCAATTACAAACCGTAGCAATCGCATAATTACTTTCGACAGGCATTTGAAAACTGCTCTATACAAGTATCTGAAGCCTGGTTTGCTTAAAGAGCTTTGCTTTAAAAAATCCAATGCTCAAACCATGCAGTGCATGACTTAAAAACTGCTCAAAAAACTTTTTTCCACATTAAAAACAATGCATGTAGGAATTGATGCAAAAATAAATTAGTTCATGAAAATAAATAAATAAACGGTAACATACAAAACGCCTGAAACCTGAACATATAAAAAGTCACGCTGCGACGACACCTTAAAAATAGTATGACACAAGGAAAGACAAACATTATATACCTTGAAATTTAAAAGCGCTAGGATAAATTCAATGTAAATCATATCGGCTGGAAAACCTCCAACCTTTCACTATGGATCAACAATAATAAAACGACTAAAAATTTTCCCATTTTTCAATGTATTCAGACATAACTATTTTTTTTTTGTAATATCGTAGCATAAATTCCAATGCAACAACAAATAACTTTTAGCTTCCGAAAATGTCCACCGACATCTTCTAAATTTAGTTGTCACAAGGTAATGTAATTAAAATCTACTATCCCCCCTTTGGTAATTCTTTGTCTCGTATAACTAAAAATCTCATTTTATAACTTCTTTGTGCAACGCTAACACCAAAAACTGTCTTTCATTTATGGCACTTTAAAAAAACCAATTCAGTTTGCTGACAGGTGTAAGAATGCACGGCGTGTCTTTCTTAATAGAAAACCATTAGCATGCTAATGCTTTAACCTGATTGGCTCGCTACTCACCACGTGTATCTACTGAGTGACAGATAATTAAAGTCGGGTTCATATAGACTTAAAGAATCAAATCTATGAACACCGCTATAAAACCAAAGGCAGTATGCCAGTGCATGTCATCGAAACTGATTCGATTTCTCGTTCTCAGTGTTTTTAGTTGAAAAATCAACTCGATATACCACAAGTGGTTGTATATCATTGGCGTTTTCAAAATTTGAAACTTGCATTGCTTAATAAAAGCAATCAGTGTGCTGTTTAAAACATACAAGACTGCCACCATCAAAGAAACCGGTGCAGGTGAAACCCTAAACGGAAATAAAGCCACGAATATTTTTAGAGTTACAACGAGGAATTATCTAAAAACGACACAGATACGTATCTCCTCTGAAAATCGAGGGAAGTAAAAAGGGGACAATCCCCGTTTTTCGTTTCGTTTTGTAAGCTTGGCCTACGGCGCAAACGTAGTACCAAAGTTACTTTGGATATCATGCAGACATCTTTAACATTAAAACAAACCAACAGCCTTTTTTAGGTTCATCTGTTTCCAGCCAGGTAGTTTACTGAACGTCTCTTTGTCCATCTTGAATATTTCCTAAAAATATGAAAGAGAGTCGGGTCTCCTTTGATCCTCAAGATTGCCTTCAAGAGCATAAAGTAATTGTGAAACAGGGGCCCCAGAACGGAGAAGGTAGGGCTTAAAATGACAGCACGAAAAAATACTGCCATAACGGCCTTAAGATAAGAGAAAAAGTTCTACTGATACAAATGCAAGGATTTCATTCTAAGCATACGCACTTCATAAAAATACGACCTCCAACGCCAAATGCGCATGTTCAAGACTGAAAACTTGTCGTATTTGTACTCAACAAAAAAGTCGCTAATATCCAGGAGGCAGCCCGAAGTTCCCAGATTTCATTTTTGTTGCGGGAGAAAATAGAAAAAGAGCAGTTCACCAAAATTGTAAAAAGAAAACATTTTGTGCTCAAATGCTCATTACTTTGTTCAAACAGTTTTCGTTTGTGGACTTAAGACTTTTTTGGGGGAGGGGAGGGGGGCGTCGCGATATGGCTGCGCATGCTTAAGAATTTTATGCTTCGTAGACGCAGTCCAAGTAGGATTCGAACTGCAATCGAACTCGGTATCTTGTCATGACGACGCGATGACCACGAAACCACCAGAAGACTATACGACAGATTTACGGGGAGATTTGTATTAAAGAATTGTGTGCGTGACCGGAAACGAGTTTTTGTGTTTTAAGCCGTGGCTACACGAGCGATTTTTTGCTCGCGCTGGTGGTGTGATTTTTTCAAACTTTGTCGCGTCGCCAGCGCGAGATGAAAACCACACGTGTAGCCACCCTTGAACTGGCGACGCGACAGGTGAAAAAATCGCAAGAAAAAAGTTGCCAGAGTTGAAATTCAAAAACGTCAAAATCGCAGAGATAGTTGCTCGTGTAGCCACCCTGCAACTTTTGCCCGCGCTTGCAACGCGACTAAAGAGTATTTAGCCAATGAAATTAAAGGAGGAATGTCTGTTTATAGTGCCCAGGTCGCTTAAAGTATGCGATTCGCGCGGCCTTCAATTTGTCGCCAAAATTTGTCACAAGTGTAGCCAACCTGGCGCGCAGGCGACGCGACAAAATCTGAAAAAAAAATCGCATCACCGGCGCGAGACAAAAATCGCTCGTGTAGCCGGGCTTTAGTTGCACGCAATGCAATATCAGGTCAACGTATGACTCGGTAACTCATCTTACCGGGCAATTTCTCCCGGTTTTGTTAACAATAGGTACGCAATGCGTACATGTGTGGGCTTTGCTGCTTCCCCTAAAACTTAACCACATTTGCATTGCATCCCCTCAGCCTTTCCCTGACACTCCTCCCCTACTTTGTGCATTGTAATCATCACCTATCCATCAAAATGTTTTTATTTAGACTGTGAACCCCTCTAATATTGACCAGTTTGTTTCGAGGGAAATCTGCCAAAACCTCCCATCAACATAACTTCATTGCAAAATTCACAAAATTTAAATGATTTAAATATACAATTCTGATCGTGAACCCAGTGTTTCAAAATAGAATAATTATTGTTCTGAAAAAGTTACTCTGAATCGGATAAAAGTAATTTCAAGTCGGAATATAGATATACTAGCCACCTTATCGCAAAAGCAGCACTCAAATGCCCAATGTGAAGGCTACCCGTAGCCTCTTCTTTCTGAGAACTAGTCCTTCCACATATTTTTAAGACCCAAGAAAACTAAAAAAAAGTTGAAAATTGTCGCAAAGTTTAAGTCTCCAAAACGGCCTTACTTTGAAGGTACACAGAGATTCGTGGTCCTTGAAGTTCGCCCGAAAGGTTTCAGAACGTTCGAAAAACGAGTCCCTAGTCATGCCCTACTCCTTAGGTACAATCAAGAGTTGTTTGTTATTCACTAAGCCGATCGGAACACCAACTTTCCCCTCAGAAACAGGCCATATACCGTCACAAAATTTACCTGAAAATTGCTGTCGCTTAAGAAAGCTTCTAGCTTGGCAGGGTCAACCCCTTGGGGAGGTGGTACTTTCTGCAGCTCAGCCAAAGTGTAAAATTCCCTTTGAATGCAAACAGTAAAGTCATTAGTGACAGCCAACACAAAACGCAGTATTTACGTCTCAAATTCAACTTTCCGGCTAAAGGCACATTTAATCTTGCTATGAGATCGAAAAGTGAAGCTGCTTTGTTTGTTTCCAAGAGATCATTTCAGTGTACGCCACTTACTTTGTAAACTGCTGTAACAGATCGCTTGCAGAATGTCTGACGTTTGGCTGCTTGCCGTCCTGAAAGAGACAGGTAAATATAGTTCGCTTATCTGATTTACAAAGACAAAACAAGACTGACCAAATGTTGGCTAAGTGTGGAGGGCTTGGGTATAACTCGGTCGGACAAGCTCTTATGGATTGGTCTTCCAATAACCAGAGATTGTGCTGCCTTTGTAACGACACCTACCAATGGCTAAACTTTCTCGCCTTCTCGGAAAAAGACGACTGAAATTTGGGTTAACACACTTCGAGGATGATATATACTCCTCCAGAAGAAAGCGAAGGATTATTATGCAAGTCTTCCTTCGAATTGTTGCATTTTCTTTGCAAACTGACGAGTCTGTCCCAGACAGTTCTGACAAAAGAAAAGCGCCCTTAGCATAATTTGCAATTTAGCTCGTCATGGAATTCTTCCTTCCTTGGAGAGGAACGATTGCATGACGAGCGCATCTCGTCACCAGAGCGTCGGATCGACCCAAGGCTCTGGGAAACTCTATGTAGGAGAACGTGCAAAGTAGGGTTCTAAAAGCCTAAAATTTGCTATTTTATCTTTACGGCGCCTGCTCACTATTCGTACTAACATGAATGCACCAATTAGAGACGCTTTTCATTGTTCTTCACAAAAACCAACGAGAAGACACTTTGTTTCAGGGTTTCCCAGAGTTCTTCTCTCCCTCAGTCAAGAGAAGAGCTATGGGTTCGAGATTGATGACGACGAGCTAAGGATGAAAGATTGGGGCAGGTCGCAGTGAGCTATTGAAACGGCTCGCGTGATTGGTTCAAATGACAATGGACAAAAAATAAGTGTCTTACATCGACCCAATGAAATTAGAAGTTATATGGAGCAGCGTTTGCACGAGTCAGATATTACCAACCTGTTTCTGTATTCTCATTACATCCGGTGTGTCATTCCAGTACGGAAAAAGCGCTTTAAAAGTCATTGGTTCCATTCCTGCATACACCACGTACACTCGGTGAGAAACGCGTTTTCCAGCCTCTGTAAGTTCAAAATTAAACTGCGTGTTACAAACGGCTAGTGAACTGTTTCGGTGCATTCATGAAGTCCTGTACTTCACCCGATAATAAACCGAGAGTGTAACCCAGTTTCTAACGAAAGCAGTATAACTGTCAGTATCGCGTTTATTTGAAACGGCGAAATGGCAAACGTACCTGTCCAGAAAAGCAAATAATAGACCAATTTCGATATATTAAACTTCAGTCCTGAAATCCTAAACAAAAGGCATCGTCTCGAGGCTCTGGGGAATAAATATGGGAATTTGTATGAGATTAATCCCCAGAGTCTCGACATGATGCCTTATGTTTAGGATTGAATTTTAAGATATTGAATTTGGTCTATTAAATGCACGCCCAATTTTGATAACCAACGAGCGTCCGTCCAGTCTACGTATTTCAATTCTAGCTATTTCTAGCCATACAGTTAGTGTAAGAGTCCGCCTTCGTTTTTGGTGAGGGAATATGCGACTGTTGACCTTTAGGTGATTACTTGTATTCATAGAGGCAAGTGATGTTGAAGTCGGAGAGAAGAGCACGGCGACATTTTCCGAGACGCTTATCAAAATCGTCGTGCATCTTATTAACAAATAAAGAAGCCTCGCCTGTGATCTGTTCTGTTGTAAAGCAAGCAGGAAGCAGATAAAGCACGAAAGTGTAGGGGAAACACGAGCCGTAGTCTCCTTCTTGAGTTCTCTATCTGCTTCCTAAGTGCTTTACAACAGAACAGATCACAGGAGAGGCTTCCGGCTTTATATGAGTGGCGTAAGCCGTGCATATGTACTCTGCTTTAACCATTCAGAGTGCGCGTTATATCGAAACTTTATTACAATTACGAAAATTAAGGATTCAAGAAAATGTTATTTTAGTTTTTAAAAAGAGTGTTCAAGCAAATGTTATTTTAGTTTAAAACGAAATGAGCCTCATTCTCAAACCTTTAGCATAGTTGAGCGCCGTCTCCATGGCGAGTCGTCTATCCCTGTCCCACCGCTGTCGCCCTGAGCCTGTTCGCACATCGTCGTCATCCTCCGGCATCCAGCCTTCCCAAACATACACATCGTAGTAGCCATCAACAATAAACAATCCTGTAAAGTACAAAAAGGAACTGCATTTTAAGATTCTGTAGTACGTTAAAGTGTCTGTTCAACAGAATGCGTATTTGGTCGGAACTATTTTTTTAAGGAACTCGAGGATTCATTCAAGTACACTGATAAACACAACTTCTTTATTCGGCCACAACTTTCTAGAGAATGTTTTCACGTGACGTCAGGGCGGCCATGTTGGTGTCCCTAAACCAAGGAACGACGGTTATGTTGGCGTCCCCAACTAATCCTCCGGGAATTGAGCTCTATTATTATGCAAACGTTTTCTTTTGTTCCGGTGGAAAAACGTGAGTGAAAACTATTCCATGTGCTCCGGATAAATGTTCTTAAATGGTTCCCAGTCCCTATATAGGATAGGGACGCCTGACAAGACTTTCAACAAACGCTAATAACAAGTCAACAGAAAGCGATAATGATAAAATTTGCATAACTAGAATCTCGACATGTTTCACGGCCTTACTCTTTCATACTGTATGAACCATAAAATCCTCCGCCTTGATCGATCACGGGTTAACCGTGTAAATGCAAAAAAAGATGTTTTTAATTTCTCAGGTTTCGAGGACTGATCAGAGAGACTTAAGCAAATATTACGGTTAAATTTGCTGCTTGCCAAAATCGTTAAAACTCATTTGTTCTGGGCTATCCACGTGCGCAGTTGATGACCAAAGCCGACGAGAACGTTCTACGAAAAGCGGAACAAAATAGCACGAGAAAATTGGTCGCAGTTGCAATTGCAGCTTCTGAAGTGTGGCCCAATACTGACGGTGCTTGTCACGTGATGTGTTGCTACAACTTCAACAGGCTACTCCTTTCAAGTTTGCCGGGTCCCTCTACTGACGACTGTGTTTGAAATGGGGGCTTTTGTGAAATGGGAAATGGTCACTTGCCATGTGATTTCGAAAACTAAAACATATTTTATCGCTTCTCAGAACTGTACCTGGTTGTTTATCAGAATAAAGGTCTTCTTGTATAAACGGGAAAGGGCACAGTTTCGGTTCCGGTAATCTTGACGGGCATAATATCTCACTGGATGTGAACTTGCCAGTAGCACTGCTGAGCTCAAACAACCGTGGTTGATAGTTGTGTTTAGATGGGTCTGCAGAGTCGGAATAAACGATTACAGATACTGATTAATCATCTTTTACACAAGAATGTACTGTGGTACGATTTTGTACCCTAATTTTATAATTGTTGGCATTTTGACAGATCTGACAGACTTTTGCGCAGGCTGCTGGTAATGAATCGACGTACATAAGAGCCAAATATGGTATGAAAAGAACACTTATGCGTCACACAAGGATGAACAGCCCCTATGGCTGAGACTTTAAACAACCAAGTAAAACAGCATCTACGAGCTAAATCTCGCGACAAAAAAAACATGGAAAGCTTTCCAGAATCAAGCGAAGACAAATGGAATGATCTTTTTTAGCAAATTTCATAAATGAATCAAGAAAAAAAGGCCGATTTTCCAATACAGGGCTGAACTCGATGAATTTCAAAGACTTGCTCCAAGCCCTTGGGAAACGTAGATCACCTTGTAACAAAGAATTTCCACTTGAACTTGGAAAAACCCTGGCTGTAGATTGAAATATCTGTTTTGGGAATTCTTCCCCATTCAAAGTTTTTTTTAATTATAAAAGCATATCAGGGCTGAAGCTCGTAAAAGCTCTCGTAAAGGCTTTTAGGCCAGGCTTCGCCCATCACAACCGATCAGTGATGCAAAAAGCCTAAAGGCGCCAATCAGAACGCAGATCGGCGTGAAAGGTTTCGATAGCACATATTGTATCTGATTGGCAAAGGGTGTGGCAACAGGATTTTTAAGTCAATTTAAAACCACAAAAACCATGGCATTTCTTGCGACAATCAATTGTTAACCACCCTAAGGTGAACATTTACCGTGTGCCAAGCTGCAATAGTATTTCTTTCCTCCAATTGCCTTCCAGAATTCTTGTGGCTCACTTCCCTCGTCAATCTCGCTTAAGCTTATCCCTGACAAGTCAGCCATGTTACACTCCACACTTTTCCTGTTAACGTAAACTCAGTTTTTACCACAATTGCTTGTAATCTCGCAATCTGATTGGCTAATTTGCCGTTGTCGATAAGAGTCTAGACAACGCTGCTCGCGTCATGCTTGCGTCAATTTGTCACGCAATGTAATAGCCAATCAGGAACGCTCATTTTGGGAAATAAACCAATCATATTGCGAGAAAGTTATAGACAACGCTTGCTCTTTCTTTGAGTTATGATTTTGGTCACGCTCTGAAATAAAAACTTTCTTTGGCGTTGAATATTGTGGTAAAAAACAAATCGAAAGTGGTTCAGCGTTGTCTGTACTCTTATCGACAACGATATTCGTCATCACAGTGGTCAAAATTTGTTGTAGACTAACTCGGCTACGCCTCGTGAGTCCACAACATTTTGACCACTGTGATGACGAATATCGTTGTTGATAAGAGTACAGACAACGCTGAACCACTTTCGATTTGTTAAGTAAACGTACTCTGTCCGGTAGGCACTCATAGCGCTATCAAGTTCGTCCACAGGCACCCCAATTTCAACAGAGCCTTACATCAAGGAACTTAACTAACAACGACGGCGGCGGCAACGAGAAAGTCATCTCAAAATATAAACTCGCGTTATTGTAACGTGATCAATTCGTGACTATTTTAACCTTTTTAATATGACAAGGTTGTGATACTTCCTCAAAAATGACACTGGTCGGAACGGCGCTTAATTTAGGCGAGAACACAAAAATTATCCTCAAGTGCTGATGTCCTGCATAAAACCTCAGATTTGGCCATTTCACGGTGTTGTTTTGATGACGACGGCAAAGAAATAGACAGAAGTGAGAAACGCACGAGCAGGGCGTACAAAGCTAATGTTTTACCTCACTAAATATGCAAATTTGTGACGTTCTCGTTGCCGTAGTGGAGCAGCTCTCGTAACCTACTATTGTTTGGTACTGTAAGCAGCTTCTATTGTTTTTAAGTCCAAGTCATTGTTTTAATTGTTCAGTCTTTTGTTTTTGGCAAGGGTAGCGAGCCAATCACATCATTATTCGTTACGAGAGCTGCTACGCCAGGACGACGACTCCGCCAACGAGAACGTCGTCTAAAAATATTATTTTCCGTTATTGTAATAATTTCGTTATAACCCCAAGTCCTTTGGAATGGAGAGTGTGTATCAACATTGCAGGAATAAAATTGGCATGAACGGTGTAGTTGATTGGAAAAAAAAATTAAAATGTTTCGTGAGGTTTTCACGTCCCCCACACAACCTCAAATTTGGTCAATTCACGTCGTTGTCAGGACAAAGGCGGCACAGAGAAATGTACCAAAATGCAAAATGCACGTGCAAGGCGTGCAGGGCGTGCAGAGCTATTGTTTTTGCTTATTAAACCCATTGTTTTGTGGCGTCCTCGTAGCCGTCACCGTCGTCTTGCGTAAGCTCCCTATTAATTCAAACAACCAATCAGTGCGTACCTCTCTTGGATCTTTTCAGCAGCTGCTTTGGCTGTTAAACGTGAATCAACACTTGACTTACATCCATGCCACAGGTAAATGTGCGCCTCCTTGCGTACCACAAGGACAAAGCTTGTGCGTGACCGCAGAGAATAAGAGCTAAAAGGAAACCAATACAATGTTGATAACTACAGAATAAAAGAGTAACTGAAATACAGCCAACCAAAAAAATTACTTTAGCCATTCGCACCGGATGCAGACAAACACCAAATGAGCCAATCACAACGTGAGGTAAACAATTGCAGCAACAAAACAACAACAACAATTAACAGTGGCGGGACACTGAAAAATCGCGAAATCTTGCGATAACGGAATTCAACAATTGTCTTATCATTCCCTGACTTAGTTTGTTTTTCACAATTCCCAACAATTAAATCACTTTCTAAAAGCTTAGGAAAGCGAACTGGCATTTTCACAAAAGAGCGTGGTTTCAATTACGCATGAGCAGAATATTATTTGCATTGTGTTGTGTTCTTGGGCAAAACACTTTACTCTCACGGTGCCTCTCTCCACCCAGGTGTATAAATGGGTACCGGCGTAATGCTGGGGGTAACCCTGCGATGGACTAGCATCCCATTCAGGGGGGAGTAGAAATACTCCTAGTCGCTTCATGCTAATGAACCCGGAGATAAGTGCCGGTCTGATGAGCCTTCTGGCTCGTAAGCAGACACTTCACTTTTAAGGTACAATAGACCTTATTGATAAATGGCACCTTATTGATAAATGGCACCTGTTTTATTATTCTTTTGGTAATGTGCAAATTAGCCTAATAAGCCTCATTTTTGAGCAAGAATTATTTTCAATTCACTGTATGGTATCGAGACTTGGAAGGCTAATTTGCACATTAGCCAAAGAATAATAAATTGACCGCCATTTATGAATAAATAAAATTAATATGTCGTAATGATTGACGAAGATATTTTAATGAGTCCTCGATATTATTCCAATTACATAAGAGTGTTGTTATGCCATGGGTGGACTCCCCAGCACAGTCACCTATGAGTCTATTTGGTATGAGGGGACAAGAAGCAATTATGACGAGGTGCAATTTTTAATCAGGAACATCCAAATGATTTTCCTGACTGAAATTGGCGTTTTGTCGCAAATCACAACTTCGACTCCTGCACAGGTGAACTGACTCAGTATGGAAAATATATTAGCTCCTGGGTTTGAATATCATCTCATTTACGTTGGGTCCTTAAACGCTAACTTTGTTAACTTACTTTCAATCCAAACCGGATGTACTACAAACTATGCCTGATCTAACTTTAGAGTATAAATCTCAAATATTTTTCTTTCCTAGCAGAAATCTCCCCATGCAAAGCAAACATATGTCACCATTGCCACCCAGAATTTCGTAACCTTGGCAGAACTAGCAGTAATTTGGACGCACGACCGTGATGTGAGAGGAAAGGGTCTATTCTCGATTTTACGTCACAAAAGGCTTTGCAATGCAAAATTCCGTTGAAAACAGCAAGGCAAAGCAGTTATCAGTCCTTGGTCGTGGGTCCAAATTATTCCTAGTTTTGATCTTTGCGCCTCTTGCCCGCCAGATAAAAAGCGAAATCTTGAGGTAAAAATGGCAAAACATGTTTGCTTTTGGTGGGGCGATTTATATTGTACACGAAAAATATTTGCGTTTAGGTGAACTTTAACCTTCCAACGCGAAGGAAAAAAAAGGAAAGATCGTACCTTGCCTTGACTTGGTTTAGACAGGCTTCCTCTGCTTCCTCATTACGAATCACGTACAGACGAGTTGTGGAGGTATCTAGGAAATGTGGTTACAAAATTATTCTCACACGAACTGCTTCTTTAAATTACGAATGAGACAGCGGGGCGTCCCAAAAACATCCCACAGCAAACAAACCTTCCAGAACAGAAACCGCATGTGGATCGAAATCCACCAATCATAAAGTGCAATATCGCACAGTCGCCTACAGTGATTGACAAAAGTGCAAAACGTATTTGAACGTTTGTGCAAAAAAGACACAAGCATTACCTGAAAACGTAGCCGTGTTCTCGTCTATAGGAGATTTCCTAGAAAGCAATCCGAGTGAAATAGAGCTCAGTTTTAGAGCGGTTTTCAAATGAGTGTCGTAAAACCAAAACCAAAGTAATTACTTTGGCCAATCAAAAAGGAGTGAGACAATCCAGTAAACCAATCAAAACTCCAAGTAATTACACGTAGCCGACACAAAGCGCGGGAAAATGTGCACGCGCGAGCCACGATTGGTTTTGGTTTCACTTCTGATTGGTTGAAAAAATGGCGCGAGAACTTTCAACCAATCACTGCGTGAAGTAATGCAAAACCAAGCAATTCGCTAATTACTTTCGACACTGGATTGAAAACCGCTCAAATAAAACCTACCAATGTATTGGCCGCCGCCATTTACAGCGGCGTGGCTGGCGAGAAATATGGGGCTTTGGTGGAAGACCCCGGCTCACAGAGGCCGGTTTGGCCCTACATACCCCAACCCAGTGACCCACTTGTAAACGTTTTAATAGAAGAAACAGTTGGAGTCGACAATGGATGAACACATATGCAACTGAGTTCTCAAAGAACACTAAAGAATTTAATTCAGCACTGGCCGAATTAACTGATTTCTTCCAACTGCTTGTATTTAGAGCATTTTTCTCTCTTTTTCCCTTACCGTGGGAGGAAAGTACATGGCACAATTTTGAATATCAAGTTGTCCCGATAGTTGCAAAAACAACCGCTATTAAGCTGTTCTCGATTATTCTGTGGTCTAAGAGCGGTTTTCAATCGAGTCGAACTGAAGTAATTTTCAAGACTGCATTGACTAAGATAAATGATTGGCTTAAAAAATCTCCCGTCACATTCTCAGCCCATTAGAGGCAAAAACGAAACCACCTGTGATTGGCTCACCCGAATTTTCCCGCGCTAAGCGCCGGGTGCAGACATCTCTTTTGTAATCTGATTGGCTCATTGGGATCTCGGTGTCTGTTATGATTGGCTGAGGTTGCCATTTTGCATTTGCCTTCACGACAGGATGGAAAACCGCTCTTACCTAGCGTACACAAATCAGTAGTGCAAACATGACATGCAGGTGGAGTGAAAAAATGAAGAACAAAGCGTACATTCGTAGCTTCATGTCGTTATAGCGTAAGAATAACACGCCATGCAACTTCTACAAATCAAGCATTACTTCAGTGTAGCTTCGGAAACTTTCGTACTTTATCTTTGCATTTACGTTATCCACTTTTGTATTACATATATAAAGCCCCTTAACCGAAAGATATTTATTACGTTAATTTGATGAATTATGCTTTTAATGTTATTTACGCCCTTATTTTTAAGCACCCTTAAATCTTAAGAAACTATATTAGTAATAGCTCACTATTGTCAGATCGTGCAGCTCGTTAATATTTATCACACTGATTGTTAACATCCTTTTTATATGATTTACGTTATTTTATTTTTCAGCTTCACTCCGAAAACGCAGCCTTTCTTGACTCGTCAAGCAATTAATTAATCTTATTAACTCACTTGCACCGACATTGTTTGATTTTACGCTTGCAAATTCATTTGCATGTTAATACCTGCACTTCTTATTTCTCGAAATATGAAATATTCATCTTGATAGTGAGGCAGTGAGGACAAAAAAAATACAAACACGTTGGAACGAATATGAAAAATATTTGCGTGTCATCCACTTCCCTTTGTCTTTGTCCTCAGAACCTCTCTTTCCAGCTGAACTTTATTACATCGAAAAAGGCCTATGTTATGATTGCGTGACGAGCCAAACAATACAAAAACGTAGAGTCGTACGAGATTATCGGAATAAAAGAACTGGAAAACACAACTAAACTTACTTTTCTGGATCAGACGGGCTCTTGGGTAGGCTGTTAATGAGAGAATTAGTGAGGTGAACCAGAAAGTAACAACGATACTACGAATAAACAAGGAAGAAGAGCTTCCTTTCGAATGATTACTCTGTTCACACTAACGTTCTTGTCGGAGAAATCTCTTTAATGTTTAAGTAGTTAATAATTTTAAATAGAATGACGAATTCAAATCGTCTGGGTGAGTGCAATCCTGGGATAAACTTTCGTTCATAACACAGACTTTCATTTCTTAATTCATTTCCAGAAACAAGTGCTCTCTCTAATATTGTCATTCAAGGGTGCTGTATCTAAGACTGGGTTCCCTAGGCAGAGATTTCCATGATTTCCCCACGGATCTCCTCGATATTCTGTCATGCGTGTACGATATGACGTCAATACAACGTCACTTTCACTCTTCCGCCATAAGGCAGGCATTAAAATTTCAAACCGGTGAAGAGTCCAATTATTCATCTAAAGTTCTGGCTCCAGTTGTTCGAAGGGTGGATACCGCTATCCACTGGATAAATCACTATCCACTGGATAACTCAATTGGTTTTTCTAGTGTTTATCCGCTGGATAGTGATTTAACCGATGGATAACGCTATCCACCTTTTGAAAAACCGACGCCTCGGGCCCGTTTCTCGAAAGTCCCAAAAGCTTTTCGGGCCCGAAAAGCCATCTGTGAAATTGCCAACCACTTGTTTTGGAAAGCCAATCTTTGAACATGTTTTCAAGGCAACAAAAAGAAAAATAACTGTGAAGTTTGACGAATTAACTGCTCTCCGTTCTTGACTTACAAAGGGAATTGTGACACCCGAAAATGGCCCTTTAAGTTTCGGGACTTTCGAGGAACGGCCCCCTGGAAGGCAGGAGATCCGTGCAGAAGTTTCCCTTCCTTCTCGTTAGATAGCGAAATCAAGGAAACCTCAGTCAAGCAGGATACAGACTGGGTTGCTCATAGCAGGGTGTGAGCTAACAAATCATTAGTGAGTCCTTATCAGGACGACACTCATCCAGACGTTCTTTCAATACGAATACCATTTGTTACCCTTCCGTAAAAAAACATTTAAAACGATTTTAATAGAACAGTAAAAGCGATCACCATTTCATTTATGTGGTACATGAACACTGTCAAAACAATTCAAGAGATCACGATAAATGTGTTAGGAGGTGCAAGTGAGCGAGGCAGGTGAACAGACAGGAGATATTGAGTACTGGATTTACTACGACGTATGCACTGGTAACACGCAGGGTAAAGCGAGGGAGACAACTAGTTGCAAAAATACTCGAGACTACTCTTACTTACTATTAATTACATCAGACAGGGGTCAGTTTAATATCTCGTGGGCTTTGTAAGGTATGCACCTGTCTGTAGAAGGCTTGCTCTATTAATTAAACAGAATTAACTATTGGAGGGTAATTTGAAGTGCTAGTTTTCCACCCATATAGATCATGTGAGCGTTAGCCCTAATCACGCTCACATGGTCTATATGGGTGGAAAACTAGCACTTCACATTACCCTCTAATAGTTAACTCTGTTGACATATAAGTGCTACACGGCCAACGTTTGCAAAAACGTAACCATTCCTATTAATTAAAGCCGACAATACGGTACTGCAAGACCAATGTAGCTTACCTACCACAACCAAGGCCATAACCGACAACTATTATGTCATGTGCAGTAACTATTGCGATAAAACTTGAAACAAAATCGATGCAGACTGGCTGGATAAATTTACCTGCCATTGTGAATGATCATTCCTCCTTTGAAAAGACTTAAGAAGACGGGATTCTCTTTTCCTTGAACAACTCTTACCTGAAGAAAAAGAGGATGCTAACAATTATAAAGTTCAATTAAGACGTTATGAAAAACACCGAGGGACCTTGCACACAATGAAGACATTTCGTCGTCAGATGTAAAACCTTGAGCTTCCTGTCAGCTTCGGTGAAAATTAGGTAATTCTCCCTCGCCAAAAATATCATCATTTCAGTTTATTCCACCTGTTAAGGCCGGAAGAGAGAATAATATAGGTCCAAACTCGTGTCCGTTTTCAAATGACAGGTCATTTCTTTTTGTTCCCCTCCGATAAGGTGTGTTTCATTGGTTGTGACAAAAATGGATACGACACAGTTAGGAGGGTCACTTCATGACAGATTCATAGCAAAAAAACTATAGTGTCCAAACAAGAGAACGAAAACCGGTTGTTTGTATTGTTAAGTGTTAGGCTGCACTACTTTAAAGCCTAAGTACTTGTTCAAGAATGATTAGTCATTAATGACCGCCACAGACCACATTTTACACCTTTCACCTCGCCAGCGTAATGGAACGCTATGTATTTGTCATAAAGTGTCCCAGCTGACTTTTGCGGATCTATTCAAAGTCACAATCGTGTTTCATGAAGTAAGGAAAAAGTACAATCATTAACCACTCCCCTTGTAGCTTTTCTGGACTTATTTACATTAATTAATAGATTGTGAATTTAATTAATTAATTAATTAATTAAACCCGAGTCAAATTTGATTGCTTCTAGATTGCTTCTAGGTTTGTTCTTTGGATATAATTTATGCAGCGGGACTTTTAAATTTTCTTTTTTCCTCTTTTGCCGGCCTCAAATAGCCCTCGCTAATTGCGGGAAAAAGGCTGTAGCTGTAGATGAAATAAAGAAGCGTTATTGTTATTAACAAGTTTTGTTTCCATCATTTACACTCACTCCCCTTGAAAGACTTTCAAAGTCTTTCCTCTCTAAAGAGCGTTTTCAGAATAATCCCTTCGCGGAGAAAACAACACATTCGCCCTTTCGTCCCGGAAGGGTTTTCCATTTACGACTGAAAAACGTCTGTCGTTAGAGTAAAATCTATAAGTGGAAAAGGGTTATTTTAAAATTAAATGTGTGCAAATAAAACGAGCCGAGATCAGACACTACAACACAGAAAGGGCAAAAGGCTAAATGAGCAATAAAGGTTGTTTTCAAGTTAGTAGAAATCACGGTCCGGACAGAAGCTGTCCTTCAAGTGACAAGTACCTGTGGACCTTTTTCTTCGTCAAGTTCAACAGCCATGATAGCAGCAGCACCTTTTTCGTTCACAGAGCAATCATTTCCTTGCCAGAAAAAGTAAGCACATCGCACACGACCCGCTACTGTGGAGCGACAACGCGACTTTCGATCCTTGGCGATTCGATCTGCAAGGACGAAGTATGCCCATCTGATGACATAACCTTCTCCTGAAAAAAGAAATGATGACGTGAGGAACACTTCTATGGATTACCGTGCGCGAAATGTAAACGCCACCCTGGACGAATTCCCTCATTTAGTCTTCTTAACGAGTCGCTTGACCGAAGCATTCTCAACTAAACCTGCCGACTATAAGAAAACGAACGCGGGAGAATAGACTACCATATCTATACAATATCACAGTATATTTTATTTGGAACAACGAAACTGGCTTCATTTTTCTCCTCAGAATTCAGTCGCACCCCACCCAAAATTGCGGCCAAAGAAGACGTGTTACATGACTTTCAACAAAATGGCCAACTTGTATTTGACTTCAAACACCCCACTTAAAGGGGCAATGTCACGCAAAATTATGTAATTTCACGACACCCAAAATACCCAAAAAGTAGAATGAAATATTGCAATCCCTTAAAACTGTTGAACAACATAAAAGAAATACAGCAAAGGAAAGAGAAGCATGAATGGACACAAATGGACATATACAATTGAAACAGATCGCATTTGCGTAATCTTGAAAAAACTCGGCCCGACGTTTTTAAAGTTTATGACAAATTGCCTGGATAAAGGTCGTTTTTTGCTCAGAACCATCTTGTTTGTGTTGTAACGATAATTTTATCAGTAAAGGAATTCCACATTACCATTTTCAAGTTTTAAACTCGTGGTTAACTAATGATTTCCCCTAAACACCCTAAACTAACGTAACATAGCCCCTTTCACTTCACCACGTAGCAGTTTTGTAACATGTTTTGTTCAGTCCAATGCTATCTTTTACTTTCAGTTAAGCTAGCATGCCAGCAGAGCCTTATTCCTCAAAACCTTGGCTACAACTAAGATATAGACCGTCTTCATATCAAAACAAGCTCTTGGGATCCATTTATGATGTGGGTTCCAAACCAGCCTGCGAGCGAAAGTTGAGCTAAAATTGTGTAATCTGTTGAGTTGACAAACGTGTAATGACCAAGTGCGTAAGAACGTACTAAATCAGATATTCCAACAAAGGTGCTGGCTCAGTATCAAAACAACTGTTCGTCAGCTTTTGTATAACCTGATTCCAATGGCAACTTGGTCCGACTACAACAAAGACTAGCAAGCTGCTTACCTGAATGAAAATGGCCGTGATTTGCCGCTGGCAACTCAAAGTGTCTGTATTCATTGATATGCCACACAGTCAGTCCGACAGTCGTCACCAGGTTGCCTTCTTTGTAGATGTCTCCGACCCACACAGTGGGTACACCCTTGCCTCGCCCAACATTTACCCCTTCAAATGACGGACAATCCAAAGGTGGCGGACTTTTCAACATGCTCTTGGCATCACACGGCTTTAACTCTACCGGAGGAGGCTAGTAAAGAGGACAATATTTGCAATAATTCAATCTCAGTCTGCCTATAGTTTTCAGGCAAGAAGATAATTACTAATTATTCACTGCACCTTTTCCTGGCAGGATAATTCCAACATACTGGGATGTCCCTTCATTCTGATGATCTTGGTCGGATCAGGCCAGTCCAGAAACTTCTCACGAAACAAGATGGTTTCAGCTTTCTCATGAAGCCTTGCGAATAACGTCCACGGAGGTCTTTTCGTCGAGACTTTGTTGTTAAGTGCCACATCGCCGTTTTCAGGTCTGCCATATGGGAAAATAGGATCATAGATTCCGTAAGGCTTGAAGGGCTCATCGTAGAGTTGCCTAGCTAAAGCAAAGGCAGATTTCCTTTGGCCCGACAATGACTGCTGGCCATTCCAAACGTACAGCTCTGATCCAAAGTCAAATATGAAGACCTTGGAGGCAACATGCACAAACAATCATATTACATAACGTTATGTTGCAAAGAGAGGGAGATCATGTTTTTTCCTTGATGAAGTGTAACGGATTGTGCAATATTCGACTGGTTGTGTGGTGTTAATGTTTTATATTTTTGCTGAGAACGGTGTCTTCATGGAGAAGTAAAAAAATCGGCAAAAATCTATGACCAGTTTTTTGGCAATTTCATAAAATTGCACAGAAGGAGCCATTACGAGTCGGCCAGCCCACACTCAAGTTAAAGTCATTCTCACAAAAGGCACTCAAGTACACTTTTCAGGTACGTACGTGAATTAACCTGATAGAATGACACCAAGCTCTGCGCTGTATCATTGATTACATGTACAAAATAGAGCTAAATTCGTCCAACTTTTGGAATGAGCGCCAATTGTGAAAGTGGCTTAAAAAGCTGTATTCGTCAAGGTGGTGCCACGGAAACGAGCACGGTGACCCCCCCCCCCCCCCCCCCCTTTTCATTACATTTTATCATCTCCTTGACATGTTAAAACAATATGCGAAGTTTCATCGGAAACTATGACAAGTTCTATTTCTAGGGAATTAACTTAAAGCTATAAACACACTATCGCTGTCGACTCGTTGCTCCGTTTCAACGACTTGGAGACTGACAAAGCGACCAAGAAATAAAGCAAGCCACACTGTCGCTGTCGATTTTATAGAACGTTCAAAATTTGAATCATATTGCAAGCATCAATTCGTTTCTTATCAATCTACATATAGGAATATATTATAGCAAAATTTTTACTCGTAGAAAATGGGAAAATGTGAGTACATACCTGAAACATTAATTGCCACTCACTCGAATTTTTCCGCAATTTTTTCCCCTACGTTGGCTTTCACCTTTTATAATCCTTTAACATGTCATAAAGGAAGGGATACATTCGGAAACTACAGTGGAACACCGCTATAATGAAGACCCCGTTATAACGAACAACAACGAATATTGTTGCTATTAACCAGATAATTCGTTATAACAGGATCTTTGCTATAACGAAGACCCCGATATAACGAAAACTTTTTTCGGTATCGCGGCACTTCGTTATAGCGGGGTTCCACTGTATTAACAAGAGCTTCTTCAAACGACGCCATTTTGTAAATTTAGTGATAGCGACTTAGAGATTCCACGTGCTACAGCAATTTCGCTGAATGTCCTGTAACGACGTAGCGACATGCCATAGTAGCCTGGCAATCTGATTGCTAAGCCGTAGCGACATGGTGACAGCGACAGTGTGTCTCTAGCCAACCCAACCTCCCGCCTACTAATGTATACAGTCTACAATGGTAACTGAAGCCTCTTAAAGTGGTACTATGATCAAAAAATCATTTCCTTTTTTTCTTCTGATTTTGAAAGCGTGTCCGCTTAACACCTAACTGGCAAAATTTTGAGCTTTGAGTTTTATCCAAAGGCTGTTTATTTTGAGTGTAAGTTTTGGATTTCATGGTCCGCCATTACTCATGTTCAAAACTGGCCGATTGGACCTCAGAGGGTTGGATCTAGAGAAAATGACGTCATTTACTCACTAGCTTAAAATTTCAGCGTGTAAACGCAGTTTATTATATATGCAAAACACGGGTTGAAAAGTCTGAAAGCCCGAAACTCCCGTGCTGCATATTAATTAGGCCGCGTACACACGCATTGCATTCTTAAACTAGTGAGTGTTTGACGTCATTTTCTCCTCGACCCAGCTCTCTCAAGATTTTCAAGTTAGTAATGGCGGACCAATAAATAAGAAAATTCCAGCTAAAATAAACAGGTATCTTTTTAAAATCAGAACTTAAAACTTGGGTGAGTTAGTGTTTAGTTAACATAGTTTTGAAATCCAAAGGAAAAACAATTTTTTTTTTTGGTCGTAGTACCACTTTAACGTAGAGTGTCAAGATTTTCCGATTATTTACCAACACTAATTAGTGGACACTGAATAGTAGTTAAGTCTAGTGCTTGCTTTTACAATGGTTAGCTTTCTCTTGAGGTCATTGGTAACCGACATTTTCTTAGCCGGTGATAATACACGTTTACAGCGGCATTCGGAAGAAAAAGAAATATTGTGACCAAGAGAAA